>NW_017306758.1:952550-955280 GCF_000935625.1 Nanorana parkeri | reverse complement strand
GGGTGGGGGGTACAGTTCCAGTGGATGTTTATATAATGGGGGGGCGAAAAAAACATTTCTGCCCCGGGCGCCCATAACTCTGGTTACGCCACTGTTTGCATTGGTATGACACAAAAAAGTGGAGAAAAAAAAGCCAAATCTGACACATTGCAAGACATAATTGCATTCCATGTTTTTGTGGAAAAGCATGGACAATCTCAAGGTTACAAGTCTATCTCCAGAGATCTTAATGTTTCTGTGTCCACTATGCACAAAATTGTCAAGAAGTTTACAGCCCATGGCACTGTAACTAATCTCCCTGGACGTGGACGAAAGAGAACAATTGATCAAAGATTGCAACGAAGGATTGTTCGAATGGTGGATAAAGACCCTCGATCAACTTCCAGCCAAATTCAAGTTGACCTTCAGGCACAGGGTTCAACTCTCGGCTCGCACTATACGTCGCCATCTGAATGAAAAGGGACGCTATGGAAGGAGACCCAGGAGGACCTCACTGCTGACAAAGAAACATAAAAAAGCCAGATTGGAGTTTGCCAAAACGTACCTGAGGTAGCCAAAATCTTTTTAGGAGAATGTGCTGTGGACAGACGAAACAAAATTACATTTTTTTTGGTAAAGCCCGTCAGTCTACTGTTTTCAGAAAAAGAAATGGCGTCTTTAAAGAAAAAAATACACTCCCTACAGTCAAACATGGTTGAGGTTCACTGATGTTTTAGGGTTGCTTTGCTGCTTCTTTTTAGGGTGCAATGTAGGGCCCAGTGTCAGAAAGTTGGGTCTCTGTCAGAGGTCATGGGTCTTACAGCAGGACAATGAATGACCCAAAGCACATGTCAAAAAGCACCCAGAAATGCTTTCAGACAAAGCACTGGAGAGTACTGGACTGGCCAGCAATGAGTCCAGATCTAAATCCCATAGAGCATCGGTTCTCAACTCGTGGGTCGCGACACCCTCTGGAGGGGGTCGCGGTGTCATGTCTGCATAGACCGGCCCATCTGCATTAGAGAGAACTAGAGGGGGAATTTGTGGTTCAGCCTGTGGGAACCTCATAATGTCAAACTGTCCCCTCTCTCCCGGCCTCCCCCGGGCTCTCCGATAAAGTGATATGGCCCGGGGAGAGAGGACTATTTTATTTATTTAAACTTTCCCTCCTCCCTTTTCCCACAGCTGGGGATTTCCTCCGTGACCACAGCCCTGTGACAAGCAGGAGCAAAACCTGCCTCCTCCCCACAGGTCACATTGCTTCCCTGCTGACCCACACGTCAGCCATTGGTTAATACTGAGATGGTCATGCCCGCCCACTTCCAGCTCCTTCCACCTTCTCCACTTCAAATGTTTTCCCGACGCAGCCTGTTATCGCTATAGCCTGCTTAAAAAATAAGTATTTTAACTGTGAAATGTGTTTCCTCATTGTTTCCACAGACAGCGGTCTCCTACCGCAAACATTCCACCGTTCCATTGGTTGACAAATCCCCAGTCACTCCTCTTAAACCATAGCAATAGATTTGGACGTCTTTCAACATGTGAGGCCAGTAGGCATAATCGTTTAATATTTAATATGTGATCTTCTCACTATAATGAACAGCTGTAGGGGTGTCATGAACATGCTGTAGCATGAGCCCTCAAAATTTTAGGGGAACAACCCACTGTTTATTATATTTTTAGATGTCCGGACTAACAGATCATCTTGTATTCTAAATTGATCCTTGGACTTCATAAGGATTCTTAAATCCTCTTTACCCACATAATCCTCTGGGCTAATGGGATTTTTATTTGGATCCTCAATGTGTTCATAGAATCTACCTATGACTGGATCCTCCTTCTGTGCAGTAATAAGATCCTCACTAGGGGGAATCCTGGCTCCACTGTGCTACCTGGATATCCTCCTGTTATCTAGCTTGCAGCCTGGTAATGACTTCTAACTGCACTTTAACTAACAGATGGTCAATATTCAGAACTTCCCCCTTTACTGCCCGTCTTTGGCCAGGGAGTCCTCTAAGTCATTACCATCCTTATCAGTACCTTGAATTTTAGTATGTTAGTAGTCTTTTTTCAATAAATGATTAAGCCATTTCTGGTCACCAGTTCATCAATTTTACAAAAGAGTTTACTATGCTTGACAGGTTTGTTGTTACTCTTTACCATACCATTCCTTTTCCAGCTCGGTAAGTATTCTACAAAACTGTCCCTAACATTGGCCATTTCAATTACTTTGCTGATGATTCAGCTGACTGGCTACTTTTGGGTACTAAACTATACCAAACTATACCCAATGGATGTGGGAGATATACCTTGGGTCCAGGCAATCTTCTCTGATGTTGGTCTGATAAGCACAACCGTTTACATAAACACAGGGCGGATACCTGCATTCTTGTTAATCATATATCTTGTATGGGGATAAGGATTGTTCTTCTAAGAAATCCTCACTACTCACTTCTTGAGAGGGATCTAGGGCGGAGCAATCATGAAGCTCGGCCAGTCCTTGAGCTACAGGGAGTTAACTACCTTGGTGATTGGAAATGGTCCCAAGTAACGAGGCCTGAGCTTTCGGGATGGGCAGGATAGTAATCAGTTCTGTGTTCAAGGCAGGCAGCGCAGAATCAGTAGCCAGAAAACAGTCCGAGGGTCAGGTAGCCAGCAGTCCAAAACCAAAACTGGGGGTAGGAATGCAGTTACAGGGGACAAAGATGCAGGAACAAACGCTGGGCCTCTGTGAGCAGGGCTTCAGAGTAT
>NW_017306758.1:952292-952533 GCF_000935625.1 Nanorana parkeri | reverse complement strand
GATAGATATCTATCTATATATCTATATATAGATAGATATATATTTTGAGTATATATCTCAATCTCTATTTCTATATTTCACTATCTCTATCGCTACATACACTATATTGCCAAAAGTATTGGGACACCTGCCTTTACACGCACATGAACTTTAATGGCATCCCAGTCTTAGTCCGTAGGGTTCAATATTGAGTTGGCCCACCCTTTGCCGCTATAACAGCTTCAACTCTTCTGGGAAGGCT
>NW_017306758.1:903648-952262 GCF_000935625.1 Nanorana parkeri | reverse complement strand
CCCCAAACTGTTCCCACAAAGTGGGGAGCATGAAATTGTCCAAAATGTCTTGTTATGCTGATGCCTTAAGAGTTCCCTTCACTGGAACTAAGGGACCAAGCCCAAGCCCTGAAAAAACAACCCCACACCATAATCCCCCCTCCACCAAACTTCACACTCGGCACAATTAAGTCAGGCAAGTACTGTTCTCCTGACAACCACCAAACCCAGACGCGTCCATTGGATTGCTAGACAGAGGAGCACCATTCCTCACTTGGATGTAGCTGCTCGGCCATGGAAACCCATTTCATGAAGCTCTCTACGCAAGGTTGATGTGCCAATCTAAAGGCCACACGAAGTTTGGAAGTCAGTAGCTTTTGACTCTGCAGACAGTTGGTGACTTCTGAGCACTGTGCGCTTCAGCATGTGCTGACCCCGCTCTGCCATTTTACGTGGCCTACCACTGACAATTGACCGTGGAATATTTAGTAGCAAGGAAATTTCATGGAACACCTGAATCCAATGATTTGGAGGGGTGTCCCAATACTTTTGGCAATATAGTTACATAGTTACATAGTTAGTCAGGTTGAAAAAAGACACAAGTCCATCGAGTTCAACCTATAGAGATACGGAGAAAAAAATAAAAAAAAGAAGAAAAGCCTAAACCGAACACTATGCCCACAATTACCCCCTGTTGATCCATAGGTTGGCAAAATCAACCCTCTATAAAACATGGTTCAATTTGCTCCAACAGGGGAAAAAATTCCTTCATGATCCCATAAGGCAATCAGATATTCCCTGGATCAACAATCTCTGATGCCTAATATACCTACTGTATAATAACTCAATATCCTGTAATATTCTGTGCATTTAAGAATACATCCAGATGGTTTTTTTAAACAATTAACCGAGCTCGCAAGAACTAGCTCCTGGGGGAGTCTATTCCACATTTTCACAGCTCTAACTGTGAAGAATCCTTTCTGTATGCAAAGGTTAAACCTCTTTTCCTCCAGAAGCAAAGAGTGCCCCCTTGTCCTTTGCAGTGACCTTAACGTGAATAATTTGGCACCAAGCTCTTTATATGGACCATTTATATATTTATACATGATGATCATGTCCCCCCTTAATCGCCTCTTCTCCAGAGAGAACAAATTCAGGTCAGCTAATCTTTCCTCATAGCTGAGCTCCTCCATGCCTCTTATGAGTTTAGTTGCCCTTCGCTGCACTTTCTCCAGTTCCACAACATCCTTTTTGTGAACTGGTGCCCAAAACTGAACTGCATATTCCAGATGAGGTCTTACTAATGCTTTGTACAGGGGCAGGATGATGTCTCTATTTCTGGAGTCTATACCCTTCTTAATACAAGAAAGTATTTTGCTTGCTTTAAATAAACACAAATAACATATTCTTGGCATAAACCAAGATTTAAATCGAAAACTGCTATTGTCGGAGTCCGACAATACCCTAGCATTCTTATAAATTTCTGCTAGGGTATACAAGCAGTGATAAAGCTAAACTAATATAATAATTCAGCTATCCTAGAACTAATCTAAACTAGACAGGGGGGTAGTGCCAAAGGGAGTGAGTCAAAGGCAACTCTCCCTACTCTAACTGCCTAAAGTACAGTCTAGGGATGCACCGATACCGATACAAGCATCAGTATCGGCGGCGATACAGAGTATTTGCATGAGTACTCGTACTCGTGCAAATACTCCAATACAAAAAACGAGTACCTGTTCCGCGTCCGCCATCTTCAGGGACCCGAAACCACCGCACACAGGACCTCCATCACGTCTTCAGTTAAACAAGATGGCCGCGAACTCCTCCTCCAAGTCCTGTCATCTGCTCCATTCTGACCTCTTCTCCCGCTGATTGGCCGATTGGATGATTGACAGGCTTCCTCACCAGTCAGGACTGACTGGTGAGGAAGCCTGTCATCATCCAATCGGCCAATCAGCGGGAGAAGAGGTCAGAATGGAGCAGATGACTAGGCTGTGACACGGAGTGGCTGAAGCAGACGGAGAAGACGACACAGCAGGTTAGTACTGCCGCACCTCATGGGGCTGGGCACAAAAATGCTGTTTACCGGCATATATTATTTAAAAAAAAGAAAATAACTATGTAGATATTGCTAACTAAGGCTTGTATCCCCCTAGTGGTCAAAATAGATGAGCACATGTCCAGACTGCAGACCAGAACACAGTGTGGCACAGCTATATCCAATTCTGCATACCTGGCTTTATATTATAAGAAAATGTAATAATAATATAAAGCCAGTTATACAGAATTGGATATAGCTGTGCCACACTATACAGTGTTCTGGACATGTGCTCATCTATTTTCCCCACTATGGGGATACAAGCCTTAGTTAGCAATGACATGATAAATATTAATTTCATGTTCATGTTCTTCATAATATTAAGAAACTGACCTAAAATCATGATTTTGTATTGCTTTAGAAAAAATGTGACATGTCCCTTTAAGAAAAAGTATCGGTAATTGGTATCGGTGAGTACTTGAAAAAAAGTATCGGTACTCATACTTGGCCTTAAAAAAGTGGTATTGGTGCATCCCTAGTACAGTCCTATTTCGTTTCCATAGTAGGTGACCTGGTTGCATAGAGAAGGGGATAGGGCCTGATAGGCCAAACAGTTCACTAAGGTCAAGTGAATTAAGTAAATTAAATATCCCAGCAAAAATTTAGTTAATTGAGATAAGCTAAACTACTACTTAAACTGTTAGTCTATCCTAACATATAGTAATATGTGCATAGGTACACAATGCATATAGAGCCCACTAATCAATAAATGGTTACTACAATGAGACAAGTGGGGTCATCTTTAGCCAAATATCATTCTCGTTGTAGGTCATGGTCAGGGTTATCTCCCTTTGGGCCATGTCGCTTCTTCTTGGAGACTATTTGCCACTGAGGAGGTTGCAAAGGAGCAGTATGTAACGGATCCCAGCCTAATAATTTGGGACATTTAATGTCCAAGTCTCTGCAGAAAGTTTTGAGATCTTCAGGAACTTTCAGTGTGGCCGATTTACCCTCTCGTCTGGCTGTAAGGCTAAAACGGAAGCCCCATCGATATGGAATATTGGCTTCTCGTAACAAAGTGAGCAAAGGTTGTAAAAGTTTGCGTTGTTGTAAGGTAATCCAAGAAAGATCTGGGAATAGTTGTATCTGTGTCCCCTTGAACTCCAGGTTTCGCGACTTGCGTGATGACTGCATAATTTCCTCTTTAAGAGCGTAGGAGTGGATCCTACAGACCACATCTCTGGGTTTTGTAGGAGCCCCACGGGCGCGAAATGCTCTATGAGCTCGATCGAGTTCCACTATATGAGTGGGAGGTTTACCCAGAATGGTATTAAATATAGTCTGTAGGGTCTCATGTAGATTTTCAATGCCAGTAACTTCTGGTAGGCCCTTAATCCTAATATTGTTCCTATGACCCCTATTATCATAAGTCTTCCATATGGCGTTGCATATCTCTTATAGTGGAACTCTGAGCAATCACCTGTGTGTGTAGTGAGTCAAGATCATGTCTTGTCGCTTGGGTTTCAGATTCAACCATCTCGACACGATTAGCAAGATCCTGAAAATCTTCACGAAGAATAATTATTTCAGCTCTACAGGTATCTTTAACTTCTTGGATCAGGGCACGAAAGTCCATTTTATTTGGAATAAACTTAATGAAGTCTCTCCAAGACATTGGTTCCTCCATATCAGTTTCAAGTGGCAACAACGAAGGTGTTGGTTCTTGGAGATAGATGCCAGCTTGAGATGTTCCTTCATTAATTATAAACCTCCTAGTCTCACTCAAGCGTGGTAATGTTGTCTCACTATTAGGGCCTGATTCATACCACTGTTTGCTAGAGGCAGGTCGAACCTGGGAGATCCTAGGATCTTGGGATGTCCCAGCAAGTATAGGAGGGGGTATAGGTGTACCTCTTACAGAATTTTCCTCTATTTCCAGGCCAATATCATAGTTGCTGTGGGCCTTAGGTCCTTGGATTCTCTGTAGTAGAGGGGCTGTTTTATCATAGATACCCCACCTAAAGCAGATTGAGCTTTATCTATAGCAGAGGGAACTGGGAGAGGATTCCATGTCTGCAGCATGCAGTGATGGGAGCGATTGCCTATCAGATGAAGAGGCAGATGAGCTCACTGCCTGTTCTTCACTGATAGAAGACTGCCATAGGGGAAGTGTGCTAGGAAAAACACAGAGGGAACGAGGGAGCTGGTCGCATACCTTAGTAGCACTGTCACTGGTATCGAGCCCAGAGGGACAGTCTATCGGGTAGACCGATGGTGCGGCTGTGTTGGAGGGTCCGGCACTTAGATCTCTCTCGCTGGGGGATCCGCCACACGCAGAGATAGTCGCGGCGTCTGACGTCATCCCCGTGCGCTCCAATGTAGGGTCCGGGGATTTGAAGTAAGATCTAATACCTGTATTAGGTATCTGCGAACTAAAGGCTCCAGTCGTCTTAGCTGTCTTTGATGTCCTTGGGCCCTTGTTATGCACCATTTTACAGCCTCCTACGATAAGAAGCTACTCCTGCGGTACTCCTACACAGGGCTCCTACACGGTCCCACGGGAACAGCAACCGCAGCACTGGGTAGGGAGAGCTGCGATCGAGTTAAGTCTCTAGATCAGCATCCGGTCACGCCCCCGTAAATACAAGAAAGTATTTTGCTTGCTTTAGAAACTGCGGCTTGACATTGCATGCCATTATTAAGTCTATGATCTACCAGAACACCCAGATCTTTCACCACAATTGACTCCCCCAAACATACTCCCCCTAGAGTGTATGACGCATGCATGTTTTTAGTCCCCAAGTGCAGAACTTTATAGTGTATCTCATTCTCTATCTCTATCTACCTCTAACTATATTTCTCTATCTCAATCTCTTTATATATATCTCGCTATCTCTATATATCTCAATCTCTATATTTCTCTATCTCTCAATTTCTATATTTCTCTATCTCTCTGACTATATATCACAATCTCTTTTTCTATATTTCTCTATCTCTATATATCCCAATCTCTATCTCTATATTTCTCTATCTCATTCTCTATCTCTATATACCTCTAACTCTATATTTCTCTATCTCAATCTCTTTCTATATATTTCTTTATCATGTCTCTATATACGTGGCAGTTAGGCCTGGTTCACACCTGGGCGTTTTACAGCGCGTTCCTACACTCTTTAAAACGCTCAACATGTGAAAACCAATGATTGCCTATGGGCATAGTTCCCTCGTGGGCGTTTTACAGCGTGTAGGAACGCGCTGCAAAACCCCCTATGCCCACAGAAGTACAGGAGCTTCTTTGGGGCGTATTTGTCGCGCGTATCCATTGGGATACAGCCAGGTAGCCCTTGGAAACGTGCGTTTGTCGTGCATTTTTTACAGCGAATCGCGGTAAAAACATGCGGCACGAAACGCACGACAACCGCGCATATTCAATACGCCTAAGTGTGAACCCAGCCTTATACCGACTGTGATAGGATTGGGAATGCTCATAGTTAATGGGCACTTTTACTTGGGACCAGATAACCTAATAGGGTTTAATCTCTTAAAGTGACATTAAACCCTCAGATTTTTTAACATAAAACAATACTGTAATGTGTGCCTTACTGTAATCCATGGTTGTTTCCCTTCTCTTTGCTGCCCTTCCTTTTAAATCTGTATCTGTTCTCATGCTGGGCAGAACTTCTGTTTTGCAGCAGACTGCCTTGTCTCTGAAATGGATACATGGTGTCTGTGTGTAGGTTTGCAACCTGAGCCAGCACGACAGGAAGAGGCACTCAGCTGCAAAGGGAAGTTCTCCCCCAGCATGAGAAGACATGAGTATTTAAAAGGAAGAGCAGCAAAGAGAAGGGAAACTACTATGGATTACAGTAAGGCACACATTACAGTATTGGTTTATGTTAAAAAATCTGAGGGTTTAATGTCACTTTAAGGAGATCTATACCGATGATTAAGAGATTATAGGGCAAATCAACTATAAATGTGGGATGGCATATTATTTTATTTCCCAAGTTAAAATTTAGCCAAGCTCTACCTAATACCTTCATGTACCAGATACACTTACAAGTTTGGCTGTAAAACTTTTCAGCTTATACTTTTCAGAAGATAAATGCTGGATTTGTTGGAAATATTTCTGAGTTACAATAGTTGCTTGGCTACCTGTGTCCAATAAAGCCATTATTTGTGGTAAATTATTATGCAATTCCACTTCCATGTAATATCTTTTGTCAATTTCCTGCAATGAACACAGATACTTTGGATGAAAAGCGAAACTGTCTTTGTGGTTACTGTGCATCTTACCCACTGAATCCCCTTCCTTTTCTTCACAGGCAGGCTCCTTGGAATGCCTGTCGTGTGTTTTCATTGTGAAGGATTCTGTGTCCGTGGGCTGTAAGATAAAATCAGGTTAAATATAGACACTTGGGTTGATTTGCTCACTTCTGTTGGTAAATTACAGGCATTAGCTTTGCTTAATGCTTTACATGCAAAATATGTTTTGATTCCCCAGAGTGACCATGTGGAGAATATCCAAATGTTATCACATCTAATGTGTTTTGTTTTTAAACTCGAAGATGGTCTGTAACCAAAAGAATTGCAAAAAAAGAGGAGAGAAGCTAATTTGTGCATGAGTGCTGCACGAGCTGAAAGACGTTACTGAAGATTAACAGGAGTTAATCAAAACAGTATCTATATTCAAAAATATCAAAGAGTCTATATGTATTGCACCATATCCATATTCAGTCGGCTCTACAAGTTTAAACAGAGTCCCGGCGGCAAAAGTCACCGGGAGCCTGTTTAAACAGCCCCGATGCTGGCGACGTACACTGTACGTTGTCAGTCACGAAGGGGTTAAAAAAGATTGACAACGTTGTCATGATTCCTCACACACATACAAACAAACAGACGGGCTATAATCATCTATGCTGGAGAATACATAATATAAGGAGAAATTCATAGTGCAGATCCCCCATTGTACTATCTGCCCAGCAAGCTGAAAATACAATTTGGGAGAAGGTTTGCATAGAAGCAAATTCATCAAATGAAGGATTGAAAAAATATATGAATTATGAAATCCTTCCTAAGTGTTGAACTAATTACACTGAGTTGATATCATCAGACATGGGAACACAAAATTGCTGCATTCATGATATTCACAGATCCTTAATCCATAATGATGTCTGAATAGCTGATTATTAGCATAATTCTCCATATAAGTGTATACGAACATTGCTCAGGGGCAACTACTGGGACAAAGGAAAAATCTGATATCAATGGATGAAAGTCAGCAGAGGCAATGTGTAAAACCTGTGTAGAGACTCACTGCAGAACAGCTGATTCTCTTGGATGTAACTAAAAAAGCACAACAGCTACAATTGATTGCACATACAATAAATTCAATTTTCTGTCTGCCATATTTTAAATTTAGGGTCATCATCGCCTCCTCATACGTTTCTATATGGTTAATTATAGAAGGCGATCCTTTCTTAGTAAACAGACCCACAGTTTATTTTAAGAATTGCATCACTTTGGTGGTATCATACACAGGCTAATGGGCTTTCCTCTCACTCCTATTGGACATACTTTTGGAGTGTTTATGAGGTGAGATTGGTTTTAATTTAGGAAGAGAACGTTCCCTAGTAAAAAAAATGTTCCTCTGTTTACTCTGACAAAAGAAACAGTTTTCTATTCATGAAAACAGGCCAGTATCTGGAATTAAGGAGATCCCCAAGTTATTTTCACAATTCAACTAATAACTTGAGTTCTTTATTTGCGCTAACCTGAAGACAAAATAAGAATAACTAAAAATCAGTGCAAAATAATAATCTGTGTGTGTTGAATATTGTAAAAATATATAAAATTACTCAATTAAGTTGATGCTTCATGCAGTACTAATAATGATATACCGTATTTTGCGGTCCATAAGACGCACCGTACCATAGGGCGCAGGGAGGTCCGGCGCGCCTTATGGAGCACTCGACAGACTGTAGCTTCTGACACAGCTTCTATGACAGAAGCTGTGACAGAAGCTGCAGTTAGTGACCGCTGAGACAGGTGGCGCTGTGATTACAGCGCCACGGTCTCAGTGATCACACAGAGCAGACGAAGAAAGTCCGTTCTTCATCTGCTCTATGGTGATCTTGATCGTCGCCGCTGCTCGGTTTTAATACGAGTGATCTCATTAGATCACTCGTATCAAACGAGCAGTGGCTCCTACTACCTGCCCGGCGCCCGAAACTGCATGTCTCGGGCGTCGGGATTCGCTCCATAAGACGCAGGCACATTTTCCCCCTCCTTTTGGGGGGAAAAAAGTGCGTCTTATGGAGCGAAAAATACGGTAGCTGAAATTACTGCTAATACCATTTCTTTCACATAATAATACTGTATATAAGATAACTTTTATAGTGATCTCTTTTTCCTATAATGAGAAAAGAAAAAAAAATCATAGTAGTCTCTTTTGTTCTTTGTTACGTATGAGACATGACAATTCCATAAATCTCATTCTAACACAATCTGGTACCATGGCCAGTCCTTATCTTGTCGTTGTTGTCTAGTACCCCCACAATTTACAACCTGTATGTGGTAAGGCTCTGAGAATTGCTGATGTTAGAGTCTTTGTCCAGAAACCATGAACTCAAATTCACCTTATATACTGATAGAATAGACAGAACAAAGATGGCTTCCAGGATGCCCATTTTACAATATGTAGAATAATATGTATAGGCCTTATAGTTTAATTCCTTTTAGCCCCAAATAGTTCTAACAGTGCATACCAACTGAATTGGGACTACAGGCTGTCAGTTATTTTCTATCACAGAGGGAAACATCATCCTTTCCTACAAAATGCATATTGGAAGGACTAAGGATGGTCCATGAAAATAATTACTTTAGATTCGAGAAACAATATTATTTACAGAGCAAGGGTACTGCTATGGGCAGCTCTACTACCCCTTCCTATGCAAACCTCTTTATTGGAAACCTTGAGGAACAATATGTCTAGCCTTCTGAATTTTTTCCTTATGTAAAATTATGGACTCGATAAATTGATGATGTATTTGTGCTATGGACTAGATCAGCTGACACCTTACATAGGTTTGTACAGTTTCTGAACTCCGTGGTAGAAGGTATTGTATTTAATCCAGAGACCTCATACACTACAATTGCTTTTTTGGATATACTGGTTGGCACCACTGATGGGCCACATCCCTTTACAAAAAACCTACAGATCGTAATGCACTATTATCTTATCAAAGTGCACACCCTGATAGACGTAAGGACACATTACCTATCTCTTACTTTATCAGGGTTATGCGTCATCTGTTCTGATCCAATCGATTGTGAACAACTAGACAAAATGTACCAGAAGTTTCTGGAAACAACATGTTCTTGTGCATACATTAGAGATGGCAAGGATGAGATTTTACTCTCCAAAACCTAGGGAAGACAATTCTAGCAATGTGCTATTCATTACTAAATGTAACCCCTATTCCCAACATATTAAATGGGTACTACAGCGCAATACCATCATTCTTACGGCTGATAAAACTCTTGCATCTAGCACCAAACAAACACCACGAGTAGTATATTCTAGAAATACATCCATTAGAGATCACTTGGTATGCGCTGACCCCTTCCAACTAGGAAGGGGTGTTACAGATGTTTTAATTGTAACGTCTGTAATTCCTTATCAACGGGTAACTCTTTCTTCGATCCTCACACTGGCAGAAAATACCAGATCCAGGGTTATTACAACTGCCTTACAGAATACTGCATTTATATTCTAAAATCCCCCTACTCTCTCATGTACATTGGGAAAAACCATTAATCCTTTCAAAAAATGTTACCAGAGACATAGAAGTGACATTAAACAAGTGATTGATCTTAAACAGATCCCAATAAACCTGTGGCAGCTCATTTTGCCCAAAATCCCCACCAAGTAAAAAAACTTAAAGCCATGGTAATAGAACATATACTAAGACCACACAGAGGAGGCAACCGTGACATGATTTTACTACATCGCGAGGCCTATTGAGACCAAAAGGTGACCACAGTGATCGATATCATGTTGCCTTATCGATTAATATTTTCCATTGATTACTTGCACACCATATTTGTCCATTAGACATACAAATCATTGCATCTTCTTTTATTTTTCTATGTTTTCTACATATTTCAAAGGCGCACATGCATTCCCACATACGTTTATATACGCAGCATCGATACGCTCTTTTTTCTTCATTTTGCTGTGTGAGCTATTACATGGATCCTTAACACGAACATGCCTATTAAATAACCTTAGGACCTAAAGGAGAACTACGAGGTGAGAGATTTCCACTCATCCTCATTGTTAGAGCCGACCTGTGACAAATAAGCTGTCACAGGTCGGCTCTATTGATCACAAGTGAGCAGAAACATGCCGCCGATTCGCTCACTTCCCGATCGTCTCCCTGCAGTGAGCGGTGACAGTCCCCCCTCCCCTCTCCGATCCTCCAGTGTTGAGGAGAGAAACGAACAGGGGAGGGGGCTGGCACAGCCTGCTCTGCCTCTAGATAGGCAGAGCCAGCTGTCACTCAAGCAGCTGGGTGGTTCACGACAGTATTGTCGGGATCTGTCCCGGCTGCGGCGCTCTCAGTATAATGCGGCTAATAGCATGCTATATATTGAGCTTTGGGTCGCGAAAGGAGGTTAGTATATGTCCTCCCGTGACCCTAAAGAGAACTATGGGAAAAAACACTTACCCTATGGTTCTCTTTTAATTTTGTAATTTTAACCCCTCATACATGAATATTTATTAATTTTGTATTTTTACTTTTTCAATGTTTGTCCATTGATGGTGCTCCTTATTACAATACAATATACTGAAAATGTTAGTTTATGCTGGGAATATATATGTGTATTGCACGTTATAACATTGTTACTCTATTGCCCTGATCCAGGGACCCTGTGTGGCCCCCGAAACGTTGATTAACTGACATATGTGATGTGTTTCAAATAAATGAACACTAAGATTTGAACGATATTTCCTGAGTGCTGATGATCATCCATTTTCTTGTACATACAGGAAGAAGAAGGGAAACAACTACTAAAACAGCTACCCAAAAGTTGGGGTAGCTAGGATGAATCTCAAACACTCAAAGATAAAATCTAAGTGAAGGAAGGCTGGATCCAGTGGCGGCTCTTTAATTAGGCAAATTAGGCGGTCGCCTTAGGCCTCGCGCTCCCGAAGGCCTCACGTCTGCCTAGTTTGCCCTGCCGGAACGGCAGCCAGGTAATGTTGTGAGCTCTCAGCCCTGTCGCTGTCAAACTCAGACTCTCAGTTTGACAGCGACATGGCTGAGAGCTCATCCATTTCCTCGATCGTCTGTGCGGACCATAACTCGGTATTCTGGACGGAGCTCCGCCAACCAGCTAATAAGAAGAGACCTCACCCCACCCATCCACCGTACGAGGATCTCTGGCTGGGAGGGCGGAGTTTAACTTCAGAAGCTGATGGAGACGTCGTCCTGCACGCTCCCGTCCGCAAGATGCGGCCAGCACCGCACAGTACTGGAGTGGCAGGCTGGAGAGGCCTATGGCGAGCCCCCTGGAAAGCAGGTGAGAGCCCTGGTTTAACCAGAGCTCTGTGGGGTCTCACACGGCTCTGTGGGGTCTAACAAGGCTGGCTAGACCCCCACAGAGCCCTGGTGAGACCCCACAGGGGCCTGCTACTCTGGGGAGACCCCCTCAGAGCTCTGGTGAGAACGCTGGGAGCTCTGGTGAAACTCTACAGAACCCTGGTTTAACCAGGGCTCTGTGGGGGTCTCACCAGGGCTCTGAGGGGTCTAACCAGGCTGGTGAAACCTCACATAGCCATGGTGAGACCCCATGAAGCCCTGGTGAGAGACTACGGAGCCCTGGTGCTGGTGAGACCCCACGGAGCCCTGGGGAGACCCTATAGAGCCTTGGTTTAACCATGGCTCTGTGGGGTCTCATCAGTGCTCTGAGGGGTCTCCCCAGGGCTCTGTGGGTCTAACAAGGCTGGTTAGACCTCACAGCACCCTGGTGAGACCCCACAGAGCCCTGCTACCCTGGTGAGGCCCTCTCAGAGCCCTGGTGAGACCGCACAGAGCCCTGGTAAAACCCTACAGAGACCTTGTGCTGGTGAAACCGCATCTCACCCTAGTGAGACCAGACAGAGCCCTGGTGAGACTCCACAGTGCCCTGGTTAACCTCAGGGCTCTTTGAGGGGTCTAACCAGGGTGGTGAGACCCTACAGAGCCCAGGCGAGACCCTACAGAGCCAGGGCGAGACCCTAAAGAGCCAAGGCGAGACCCTACAGAGCCCTGGCGAGATCCTGCGGAGCCCTGGTTTACTCAGGGCTTTTTGATGTCTCACCAGGGCTCTGTGGGGTCTCACCAGTGCAACAAGTCAGCCAGATGCTCATAGGCCACTAATGCTTATATCAGGGGTGCCCATTAGGTCGATTGCGATCTACCAATCGATCGCAAAGCGAACACTGGTACATCGTGATCGGCTCACTGACCTGAGCTCCCTCCCGTGGTGCTAGTGTGGCTAAATGTGTCAGATGCTGCAGACAGGAAGGGGCGGGACACCTCTCCCTGTCTGCAGCATCAGCCACACGAACGCCGCCAGAGGACAGGACAACACCCATGAGAGGAGACTAGGGAAACTGCTGCAGTGCAGGTAAGAAGAGACAGCAGTGAGAGAGAAGAGGGACAGGAGAGAGACAGCCAAGAAAGAGAGAGGGCCGGTTCACACCACAAAGTCTGCATTCCAGAGAGTTCGGCCTCTGAAGTGCACTGAAATGCAAGCCGGCCGGCTCCCTGCGTTCAGGGGCGGGGCGATACATTGAAGTCAATGGCACCGCAAGCCACGCCCCCCCTGCAGTGTGATCGCCCCCACATCCGGAACACAGGCACAATAGTGCCTGCGTACTGGTCCTGTGCGATCTGCAAAAATAGTGCTTGTGGTGTGAACTGGCCCAGAGAGAGGTAGCAGATCTGCACGAACTCTCCCTTGACGTTGGAGGAGCTGCACTCCTTTAGGAGGGGTAGGATCCCGGGCTACGACGGTTTACCAGCAAAGCTCTATGTAGCGCTGTGGAATCTTGTTGGCCTGGACCTGGTTAAGCTGTATGAGGAGATGGTGGTGGAAGGCAGAATATCTCCTTTGCTGAGGGAGGGGATGATCATGATCTTCTATAAGCGGAAGGTGGAGAGATGTAACTTGAAAAATTGGCGCACCATCTCCCTTGAATGTGGACTATAAGATTCTCACCAAGGTACTGGCCAACAGGCTGAAGGCTGTCATTTACTACCTGGATCAGACTTGCGGTATTCGTGGATACAGGATCACAGAAGAGGACGTCTGAGAAGATTTTAACTTCCCCCCCTCTACTTTTTGTGTCTGTGTCCTTCAATAAAGCTTCGGGCCTGTGAACTCTTTCCCCTCACTCATACCCCTTCCCTATCCCTCATCACACCTTTTGCTTTTTGAGGGTTAATGTACAGAAGTTGTTTGTCGTGGTGCCATGTAGGACGTGCTGAACTGGGGGTTTTGCTCTAGCACTGCCCGTCAGACACTGCACTGCAAGGTATTTTGCGGTGGATCCTACAGACCACATATTCAGGAAGGGGTAAAGCGGTGTCATGAATGGCGTGAAGGGCTCAGGACCCTTGTTCTTGCTCTACACTTAAGGCATTACATTGCAGGGTGAATGTAATTTATTAGTATGATTGTGCTGTATTGCTATATAGTGCTTATGTGCTGCGTCGCAATACAGGGTGGAATGTGCCCCGAAACTGTATGTATGTGTGTGTGTGTGTGTGTATATATATATATATATATACATATATATATATGTATATATGGCTTACCCATTTATATATATATACACCTCTGACTCTAGGTGATGGTTACCATGACAGTCACAAGGACAGGAAAACACTGACAGCAATAATAACCTGTCTGAGGCTCTAATCCAAGGGTCCTTAAACATTTTAACAAAAGGGCCAATCCTAGACCCTTGGTTCTCAACTAGTGGGTCGTGACCTCGTGTTCAGTGGGTCGCCGCAAGCCTTCCACTTCTCTAGGTGAGAGGCTTCTCAGCCTCCCCCTGGCGCAGCACTGTCAGTTCTCACGCCAAGCAGCCATTTGAAATATGCTGCCCAGCGCTGAGTGTTAGCTTGAGGTGAAGTAGGCTGGAGCTGTGGCCGCTAGTGAGCTCCATCCATATATGCATTGCTTACAGCTCCCTCATGTGTCCTACAGCAGTGTCTGGACAAGAGTGAGGTCATATTCTGGTTCCCAGCACTTCTACAGGGTGCACAAGGGAGCTGTACAAGCAATGCATGCATGGATGGAGCTCCATCACAGCAGCCCACACTGGTCCCCAGGCTGAGGATCCACTCCAGTTCTCGTGAGATAGGGAGACTGGGTGGATCTTAAAATAAAAAAAAAATTGTGGGTGTGTGTACAGTATATGTGTGAGATTATGTTTGTCAGTGTGTTTGAGGCCTGTGCCATTACTGCACTGTACAACGCAAACGCACCTACTACACATTCTGGTGCAGCTGCGTTGCCATTCATTTGAATGGCACCCCAAACGCACTTCTCCCCCACAGTTCAGTGGAAGGAATAGTGCCAAATAACTGGTGGTTGTGGAAGAAATAGTACCCCATTATTGGTGTCAGTGGGAGAAATAGTGCCATATTGTTGGTGTCAGTGACAGAAATAGTGCCCCGTTGATGGTGTCAGTGACAGAAATAGTGCCCCGTTGATGGTGTCAGTGGGAGTTACAGTGCAATAAAGGACAGTTATAGATCAGCAAAGGGCCTCTCTTAGGAAGACTTCTCTAACCTTCTCCATTTTACTAAACGTTAGTTGCTGCAGTGTCTGTGGCCAGCAGAGATCCCCCCGTTATTGCAGGGTCTATTCAACCCAGTCAGTGAAAACCCAACAAGGGCCCAAGCCCACTCTAGCAATAATAATTTAAAAAAAAAAGCTGACATTAGCCATGAAGGAAAACAAAGAACACTGCAGGGAACTAAGCAGTTTTGCCTCACAAGCATAGTGTTTAGGGCTTTGACTGCGTTTTATTGTGTTTACATACAAAAAGCAGCTGTACTGCATTTTTTTTTAGATATCTGGGTCCCTTAGTCTCCATTGGCCGGGTTTGCTATTAAATCCGGAATTAAAAGACACCCAAACTCCGATCAAAGCATGCTATATGCTTCTTGCCCAAAAGCTTTCCATAGCTCGCAAATCAACTAGTAACATGCACTACCTACCGACTCTACCCCCTCCTAACATAATAAAAGTGCACGAACTACAGAAGTTCTGTAAAATGAGTAACACTTCCTTATATGGTCTCTACCTATCTTCCGCCTTCAAAATGTGTATTACTCCACCCCCTCCCGCAATCTCAGCAATATGACGTCTATACCCGCCTCCTTCTTCCCGTCTTTGTACAACGAACACACGGATTGGCTTATCCGTGAATTGTTTCTTTTCCCATAATCCGAATGGTAGGCGGCTGATGACGTCATTACTAGGGCCTGGTAGGGCGGGTTCGGTTCAGGCGGCAGAATTGGGTCTTGAGCCTGCGGTGGACGTCACTGAATTCGGCTTGACGTCAGGGAGAGATCCAGACAACACCGTATGTAGAGCATGTTCTATATGTCTGTTCATGGTTTTATAGCTCTATGGTATGGCAAGCTTTGGGATGTGTTGAAAGGGCCGTAGAAGTGAATGCAGTTTTAGCTGGTATTGAACTGCCGCCTGTAGGATGGCGACGTGTGGGTGTTGTGCAAGTGGCCTGTTGATTCTTAACTCTACTATATAGCCCACACAATATACCTGGTTTGCTTGCACTTGAATGCATTATGTGCTTAGTTGTTGGTTGCCTAATTAGACCTACATTAGACTTAGCTTGGTGGTGTAATGGGAATTATGGGGCCAATGAAAAGTTAAAGAACTCTGGTGGACATTTTCTTAACCCTTGCAGTGGGGCTAGCAGGGTTAACTGCTGGTTTGTGTCTAGGTCTTTAAAAGAAAAAGTTATACTCACTGGAACTGCCGAGCTGACTCCTTGCTTTTCTGGTCACTCAAGAGTGTCCCTTCCTCTACTGCACAGATGGACTGTTTCTCTGCGTCCTCACGGTTATAGACTTGTATAGAACGTGATAACACAAAGATTCTTAGACCGCTGCAGTGGAGGGTGAAAGAGGTTCTAGGGACCAACTTGATGATTGGGTGAGTATACCATTTTGTTTAGCACCTAGACACAAATGACCAATCAACCCTTGCATTGTGGTGGTAGCCCCACTGCAAGGGTTAATAACGTTTTCCCCTGGAATTCTTTAAAGTGTATCTAAAGCCTTTTTTGTAGTTTTAATAGTGTACGAAAGGGCTAAAAATAGATTTTCCTTCACTTCTTGTCCCAATGACACAACAGGAAGTGTAAGATTGTTGCTGCAACAAGTGTCCCCTCTGGAAGATTCATGCTCAGTTGGTGTCCTGGTGACAGATTACCATATTAACCACTTGAAGACCGCGGTGTTTCACCCCGTTCCTGGCCAGGCCATTTTTCAGTGTTTAGCGCTGCGGTACTTTGGCTGACGTTTATTCCGTCATGCAACGCTGTACTGAAATGAGTTTTATACCATTTTTTGGGGACAGATAGAGCTTTCTTTTGGTGGTATTTAATCACCGCTGGGGTTTTTATTTTTTACTATATAACAAAAAAAAGTACCATAAATTTTGTAAATAAAACATGTTTCCCTATAAAATGTTATGAAACATTTATTTTCACCCCAATTTTTCGGTATAATATAAAAGACGGGGTCACGTCGGGTAAATAGACACTAAATATGCCAATCTTTTTTATGTAATTTTTTAAAATTATTTGTGAATATTTTTTTAGCTTCTTTATTTTTTTTTAATGCTGTAATCTTTTTTTTTTTGTCTTTTTTTAGACAACTTTATTGCTATAACATAGGGGATTAAGAAATCCCCTATGGAATAGCCAGTTCACCAAACAGGTCCTCTTTATGGAGACATCAGGGGTCTCCAAGACCTCTGATGTCACCTAGGGACCCCCACAGAAGCTGATGAAGCAGAGATCTGCTTCATCAGCTTCTCTCCGGTGTTCTGCTTTTCACTTTGGGGTGTTTCCTCTAATTTCGGTGACAGAAATTGAAGTGAAACTTTTCTAATAGTTTGCAAACGGCAAAAATAAACTGACAAGGGTTTAATCCTTCCCTACTCTATCCAAAACTAAAAAAAAAAGTTTACATATTTAATGGGATGTGATAAGTCTTGTGCCAAAACCCCCCACAAAAAACGGGTATCATTTTGTAATGCAATAGCTTTTTTTTAAACTGTTTTCATATACATAGATGGACTTTTAACTGTGGTCGAAACTGTGGTCGAAACTTTTTATGGACTATTGTATACATAATGGGGACATTTGATAGTTGAATCTGTGCTTTCAATCATTTAGATGTGTGTGCAAAAGTTCAGTTGGCGCTATTACGCAGTGGATGTCTTTCTCTCTGCTCTGAGAGAGCATTATTTTTCTGCACTTTTCTACTACAAAGTCTAGCAAGATTCCCAATGCTGCTCACAGCCACTGTGACACCTAACTGTAGCTATCTTGATTCTTTTGCTCCTCAGGAGAGCTTTGGTGGGCAATGCCAAACCCCACCGGAAAGAAGATGTAGGGCTAGCCTTTAGGCCCCGTTCACATTGAGCGATTTATTGCGCGGTAATTCCTGCAATATAGCGGCTATTTACCGCATTACCGCGCGATAAATCGCTCAATGTGAACGGGGCCTTAGGCTTCATTTGCACTTGCCACTTGTGTTTTTAAGCAGAGATCTGTCTGTAAAATCTGTTAGTATACAGGGGTGTTGAAATGTAAAAAAAACAAACTACTTGTCCAAGGCCTAAAGCTGGGGCCCAATCTACTTGTCCCCCATGGCAATCTACTTGTCCTGATACAAAAAAATAATTTTGACCAAAGCTGTATTTATCTGTGCAAAGACTTGCTTCTAATTAGTCAGTGCGGTCAGGGGAACAAGGGAACACACTGACCGAGTGCCCGCAAGTTGTAAACGAAATTCCAAATCGATGGCGCACTGATGCACTGGATGGCAGTATGTATACGGGGGGTGTGTTTGGATCCTGTCTGCGTCCAAGTATGGGCACCCATACCCGTACGGATGTGCAGTTCGGTTGTCCGTAGGAGACACCATACAGCTGCATCCTCCCATAGGGAAGAACAGGCTGCTGCATGCAAACGCAGCACCTGTCCCTCCCGCAGGGGTGTGGCATTCCTATCGCCCGGGACATGCAGTTTTGGGCGCCGGGTTTTTTTTTGTACATTTAACCCTGCTCCGGACAAGCAGAGCTAAATTTACAGCGTGGAGCCGCCACTGGTTTTCGGGGTCGTCCGCTCCTCTGTGGGACCAGTGACCATGACACCATAGAGCCTGTAGAGCAGACGAAGAACGTCTGTTCTTTGTCTGCTCTGTGTGATCACTGAGACCGGAGCGCTGTAATGACAGAGCCACCTGTCTCAGCTGTCAGGAACTGCACATAACATTTGTTCTGTGTAGGAGGGCAGGTTCCATAAAGAGAACCTGTCGCCTCCAAACTATCACATAGAGGCTTTTAAGCCTCTATGTCAGCGGTTCTCAACCTGTGGTCCGGGACCCCTTTGGGGGTCGAATGACAATTTGCCAGGGGTCGCCGGGAGTCTCCCGCTATTAGATAGCGGCTCCCGGCCGCCCGGGAGAGAAACACTTTCTCCCGATCGAGCAGATAAACCTTTCTCTGCGATCGTTTTTTAAATTTTATTTCTGACATCGGAGCCCCGGCCGCCGTAAGTCAGAAAAAATAAATCGGCATTGGAATGCATAGCTACATTCCTATTAGCTATTTCACTTTGCAATAGCAAACTAGCTATTGCACCAGCCCACTGCTGCTGTCAATCAGCAGAGGGGGACCTGCAGTTCTCCATCAGGTCCCCATCTAGTGATTATCATCATTATTATAATATTAATAATAAAAGCTGACACCCTCGGCTTGTGTTATATTGTTTGCCATTTTAGCTGTTACAACAGTGGTTCTCAACCTGTGAGTCGCTGTGTGATTTCTGCTGTGCTACGTGAGAGTCCTCCTCAGCCGTCTCCTAGCGCAGCAGTGTCAGTTCTCCCGCCACGCCGCCAGATGTCGCTGCAGCAGCCACGTCAACCCTAAATTTTACCGTTGGGGGTCACCACAACTTGGCAAATGTTACCAAGGGGTCCCGGCCCTAGAAAGGTTGAGAATCACTGCTCTATGTGATGGGAATAAAATCAAATGGAGAAAAAGAGTAAAAATGAATAATAAAAAAAGTAAACAAAATAATAAAATATATAAAAATTTAAAAAAATAAAAGTGATAAAGTAATTAAAACCAGCCCTGCTATCTGCATGCAAATAAACGCACACGTAGGACATTGTGTGTGTGCGCGTTGAGTGCTGCAACCATCCCACTGTGTGCCATATTGTGGTAGCCAGGCAGCAGAACTCTCCTACATGCACAATGTGCCTTAACGGGTAAGTTCCATTTCCTAGGTAATATGGGAAAATTTAATTACCCAATCAAATCTGGCTTGGCTATAATTGCCTTTCGGCGAACAGTCCTTTCCCTCCGCCAGTACAGGTGTACTATCTGTACCCCGTACTTCTGGCCAGCGCAGTCCTGCCCTATGCATTTTGAATTTTGCTTGTAAATTGCAAGCACTCATTGGTCAGCATGGTCAGGTGACCAATGAGCAGCGCACAGTCAAATACAGTTTTGATTAGGGATGTACGGATACAGAGTATTTGGGTGAGTACTTGTACTCGCCCAAATGCTCCGATACCTTCCCCAATACCGGAACTTCCAGTCAGAGAAAGATTTTCTCTGACCGGCAGTGCCGTAGGGGAACATGGAGCCAGCTTCCCATGCAATCCGGAAGCGGCTAATGACCCGCCTCCCGGTTTCCTTATTGTCCAGGAAGCCAGTTTTCCGGCCAAACAACATAGAGGCGGCTTCCCCGGCAATCAGGAAGCCGGGTAGCATGTCATTACCCGCTGCCCGGCTTCCTGATTGCCTGGGAAGCCTGCTCCATGACAACAGAAGCACAGATACTCTGTATAGACGAGTACCAAAAGCAAAATATCCCTAGAAAGAAAAAAAAAAGGATTTAAAAAAAAGGCAATGCACTCAGGCCTCCCTGGCATATGTCACACAAAGAACTTGAGCAGGGAAAACCTTACCAAGCATATTAACAAGATATTGCTAGACACACTGAACACCAAGCTCTGCGCACCACCGCTTCCCTTTGCTGTGCGCAGCTCCGCGTGCAGTGCGCAACAGGCTTCACAGCACAGGCACACCCCCAGTTGTTATACTTCGGACTTCACTCACTACGTACAACACAATACACACATTTAAAGAAAAAACTACTTGTCCGAGGGCTAAAGTGGGGGCTGAATCTACTTGTCTCTCATGACATTTTACTTGTCCCAATACAAAAAAAATACTTGTAATCAAAACTAGGGATATTGAAGTCATTTGTGCCCTGGGGGGATAATTTCAATCAGCTGCTAACTAAATTGCACATTGTTCCCTCTAAAATGAATTTTATTGTGGGGCTGCAACTAATGATTATTTTTATTATCGATTAGTTGGCTGATTTTTTTTCTTTTTTTTTTCTCGATTAATCAGATAAAAACGAAATACCATCCTTAATTTAAAATAAAATACACAAATGCAGTGTTACAAACAGAGTTTACTTGAGAAAAAACTGCATGTACAATTTTTCTGAAATTGCACTGGAACGCACGGCATTGTGGTACTGTGCATTCTAGTACGGGCGATCACACTGTGCGTGGGAGGTGTGTTTGGGGTGCCATTGAAATAATGGCACTGCAAGGCACCTCTCGCAGTAGAATTTGTCAGGCCGAAACCAAAAATTACTTTTTCCCACTTTTTTATAATTTTTTTTTATTGTATTGTAAGCACATGGCGCTTGAATAGCTTCAGCCAGGGAATAACAGCTGCCAGTGGCAATATTCCGCAGATGGCAGCTGAATGTAAATACATCAGATAGTGGGCTGGTGCAATAGCCAGCCTGGCCATTTTGGGCTGGTGCAATAGCCAGCCTGGCCATTTCGGGCTGGTGCAATGCTGAGTGACGAGAAGTATGGAGACAGCTTCCCTGCTAATCGGGAAGCTGGGTGGTGAGTCTTTACACGCTGTCCGGCTTTCTTAGCCCTCGTTCACACCTGAACGTTTTGTAGCGCGTTCTACGCTCGACGAACGCCCTACAAAACGCTCAAAAATATAAATCCCATTGTATTCAATGGTCTCGTTCCCACCTTGGCGTATTTCCGCTCGTCCCTAACGCGCTACTAAACGGCCCACGCCTGAAAAGGTACAGGTACTACTTTGGGCCGTTTTGTTGCGCGTTTCCATTGGGATACAGCCAAGTAGCCTTCGGAAACGCGCGACGGTCGCGCAACTTTTTTACCGCGAATCGCAATACGCCTAGGTGTGAACGAGACCTTAATGGGTACCGAAAAAAAAAATATCCGTACTTGATACCAAAAAAACGGTACCTGTGCATACCTAATTATAATCAATTATATTACTGTCCGTAAGGTTAATGTGTCTAATGCATTATACATTTCTAAAAGAGGTCAAAAAGCTAATTCAATATTTTAAATGAAGGATCTGAATGCACATGCGTTTGCATGCGCACATCAACAGCCAGGTGCATTTGTAAAATGGGTATCCATTTATTTATTTGTATATACAAAATGTGTGGCAGTACCTTTTCACTATCCTTTTTGTATCGAATCTCCTTCATTTAATACTTTTTCACAAAGTGTTTTAACAATGATTTATGTGTTTTATCTCTTCCCCTTTTATGCTACCTGCTGGTATTCATCTCAACTTTTGTTCGGGTGGTATTAAAGACTTATTGCTTATTAACATTGTCAATAATGCGATCTTATACAATTTTAAACATTTTTTTTTCTCTAGTCTATTATGGAGTACGGATGTTGAGATACTTGGCATTTTCAGGAGAACTACCAGGGTTGCAGCTGGGACCTAGCTCTGGCGGTCCATTACTGTCCTGAAATCATTAGTCTGTATTGTTTTAGAAAAACTGTCCCATAACTATAAGCACAAATGTATCATTTCTTGTATCTAGGGCTGCAACAACTAATCGATTATAATTGATAATGAGAATAGTTGGCAATGATTCTCATCATCGATTAGTTAATTTTCGATTAGTTGCCGCTGCTCTGCTCCTCCATTCTCCTCCCCTGGCCGCAGCGGTCCATGTCCCTTTCTTTCTCCGCTGCTCTCCTCACCTGTATTGGTAGAGGCAGTGGGGGCGGGGACACAGACCACTGCAGCCGGCACCGGTGGGGAGAAGAGACCGCTGTGACTGCATTCCCCGCTGAGCCCCCCGGGACCCCCGTTGCTGCCCGCCCCGTTCCCCCACTCCATCTGGGGGTTGGGAGCCATAGCCGGGTGCTGTTGGATATTTTAAAATGCAATAGTAGACTGGCTATCGCACCCACCTGCTGTCAATCAGCAGAGGAGGACCTGATGGAGAACTTTCTCATTCAGGTCCCTCCTCTGCTGATTGAGAGCAGGCATTGGGTGGGTGCAATAGCCTGCCTGCTATTGCATGTTAAAATATCCAATAGCAGACTGAGTATGGCTCCCAGCAATTACCTAAAAAATTAAAAAGTTAAATAAAAAGTAAAAATGCAAACAAATAAAAAAAATAAAGGTAAACTAAAATGTAAAAATACCCCCAAAAAATTTGATGTGTTTTTTTAAAATAAAAGTTGGTTATTTTATTATATTGGCTTAGAGTTTTACAATTCTCATTATTTTAAATCTATGAAACTAATTAAAATGTCTAATATAATGCATACAATTATTTAAAAAAATAAAAATTATGTATGTATGTGGGAAAAGTCATTTTCACTTTTGGCTTGACAAATTTTGCTGCAGGAGTCACATGTAGGGGAGTGACTAATCACGCTACTCTGTCTGGCAATCTGATGGACGTGTCGGGGTTTGGCGGTTGCCAGGAGAACGGTACTTGTCTGACTGCATTGTGCCAAGTGTAAAAGTTTGGTGGAGGGGGGATTATGGTGTGGGGTTGTTATTTTTCAGGGGTTGGGCTTGGCTCCTTAGTTCCAGTGAAGGAAACTCTTAAGGCATACCAAGACATTTTGGACAATCCCATGCTCCCATCTTTGTGGGAACAGTTTGGGGATAGCCCCTTCCTGTTCCAACATGACTGTGCACAAAACAAGGTCCATAAAGACATGGATGAGCGAGTTTGGGGTGGAGGAACTTGACTGGCCTGCACAGAGTCCTGACCTCAACCCGACAGAACTCCTAAACCTTGTGGACATCCTTCCCAGAAGAGTTGAAGTTGTTAAAGCAGCAAAGGGTGGGCCAACTCAATATTGAACCCTACAGACTAAGACTGGGATGCCATTAAAGTTCATGTGCGTGTAAAGGCAGGTGTGCCAATACTTTGGGTAATGTGTGTGTGTGTGTGTGTGTGTGTGTGTGTGTGTGTGTGTGTGTGTGTGTATATCTATCTATCTCTATATCTCAAAATTTCAGGCCCTGAGCTACTAGCCAGGCCTTAAGAGTTACTCGCCACCAGTTGCCCCACCTAAACCCTACCCTGCCCCGGCCGTACCTCCGACAGTTCAGCAGTGTGACGCAAAGTACAGAGATCAGTAACAACACAGAGTGCAGCGGTGTAATGCCAAGTACAGAGATCAGTAATGTAACACACTGTACAGAGGTCAGTAATGTAACGCACAGATGTTAGTGGTGTAATGCAGGAGGAGCAGTGCACATAGCTGATCTGATTTAGGTGCCCTCTTCCTCTCCTGCCCTTTTCCTCTTCCTCTCCTGATTTAAATGCCCTTTTACTGGTGGTGCTGGTAGGGGGGGGTACCAGGGATCCCAACCTGAAAAGAAGCAATTTCTGGGAGGTGCCCTTCTCATTTCAGGGATGTGCCCTCTGCCCCACCCCCCAGTCTACAGGGGGGGGAGAGAGAGCACCCCCCCCCCCGGAAATTATGGCAGATAGCAGAGGAAGCAATCGCTTATTTGCTATCTGCAACCTCAAACCCACTGGATGGCAACCTCAAACCCACTGAGCTAAAAGCACAGCTGCATGATGGATATCCCCAATTCTTTACTACATAGAATGCCTGGATTACCTATCTGGGGACCAAAAAATGTATAGACCTTCTTTTTTGCTGATTTTAAATGGACACAATGCCTGATGATTCTTCCAGTAGGGAACCCCAATGCAATTCATTTGGAAGTAAAGTGCTACAACAAAAGGAACATTTTTGGCCCCACATGAGCCTGTTGCTGTAATGTGCTGGTATGCACTGGCAGACTTGCCTAGCAAGAGACCCCTTCCAGCACTATTTTGCTCGCTGTGCACTAAAATAATTTTTTTTAAATGCTGGCAGGTAGGAAGAAGAATTTGACAGAAGAGACCTACAGAATCCCTTCATTAAAAGCCTACATGTCAGTTTTTTGTTGTTGTTTTTTTTTTTAAATTCTCCTTTCAGTAAAACATACAAGTTGTGCCTGTCCCCAGCCTGTGGTCAGACAGCGAAGGGGAAGCAGCTGTCTGACATTCTACTCTCTCCATCCTTTTGTATGTCCCTTCAGAACTGCAGGGCAACTTACTGGTTCCTTGTGTTCATCAGCGGGGGGCAGGGGGGTTCGCCGCCGGTAGGACGGGGGTGAAACTGCCGCTTTTTCTTCGCCGATCGCTTTCTCTCCTCTGGCCGGAGTATATATATATATATATAAAAAATTTCAAATTGCAATAGCAGGCTTGCTATTTCACCCACCCACTGCTTGTTGTGTCCTTCACCCAGTGTGTAGGAGAGCTTAGGGGATCCAACCAAATAATTGATAATGAGAATAGTTGACAGCTATTCTCATAATCAGTTGGTTGTAGCCCTAAAATAAATTACACCCTTCTTGAATTCTATTGTTTACACATCGGGGCATAAGAAAATCATCTGGTTCGTAACAGGTCTTTAAAATTGGATAAATACTACCTCAAATGAACAGCACTACATGGCATATTACACTGTCCTTATTTATTTTACAAACATACAGCCAAATGTGTGAAAAACAAAGTATATTCTTAATACTGCCATAGGAATTAAGAGGCTAAGTAGCAGCCAGGTGCTGCTAATCAAATGCCCTTGATTAATTGATCATCAGCAAGTGTGACCACTTCTACAAAAGCTGTCATTTTAGCAGTTTGTTGGTCTGGAGCATTCAGGTGTGTGTTAACACAATGCCAAGGTAGGGCTGCAACTGACAATTTTTTTCATAATCGATTAGTTGGCCGATTTACTTATTCGATTGGATAAAAAGCAAATGCCATCATTAAGTTGAAATAAAATATACTGCGGGTGGGAGGCACTTTTGGGGGTGCCATCACACTTAAATAGCTTCTGCCGGGGAATGACAGCTACCAGTGGCATGATTCAGCAAAAAAATTGGAGAACTGACGTTCTCCCTGTTGAAGTCATTCTGCAGGCTGCATTCAAGTGATTTGGACGGCTGTACAGCATATCCCCTTCATTTTATAGCCAGTCATTTAGGAAAGCATAAAATGGTTGCTGTGGACAACTATTTTTCTAGGATGTTTAAATGAGTTTGAGGTTAAAAATGGTTACACCCTGATTTCTTGTTCCAAATGTCTTACTCCTAGAGCCTCAGTCTAGTGCATGCTATTGTAACAGTGCATTATTTCACTGTGCTCTGTCTCCTAATAATGATCTTTCAACCTTGTTGAATAATTTGAGAATCTTTTTAATTATTTCTTTTGTCTTATCACACCTGGCTTGCAATAAATCAAATTGATGTTTACATTTTTCTCTATATAAAGGGACTGTATAGTGGTTTTGTGTGCATTTTCATTCTTTATTATAGTCACAACTTATAACTTATTTTGCAAATTATGCATTCTCATAACATAGTCCTGGGACAAATCTCAGGAGCCAGCTAACAAATTCTCATTCATTACAACTTGCTTTTTAACTTTTGAGGTTTTCTATAGTTGCCTTTTAATGGAGCTGGCTCCTAAAACAAAATTCTACTTGTTCTTGAAATTAACAGACTGGACTGAATTTCTAATTGATTTGTCCATCCCTGGCTTATTCCCAATTGCTTATTGCCTTCTTTTGAATAAAGCGGGTTGTTTTAGTGAGCTCAATAACTTGACCTGAAATTTACATGCACAAATGAATTTTCAAGTCAGAACGGTAACTTTACCCCCTCTTAAATTGCTCGGTGTGCACCCATAGTGCTCTTGAAATCCTTGTCATGTATTCAGTATTTTGTGAAACATAACTATGTTTAAATAGAGAATTGTTTTTTAAATGTATACATTTAAAATATTGAATCTATTGTTTTTAAAACCACATTTTTACAAAAGCATTTTAACCCAAAACCATTATACTTTTCCTTGAATCTGCAATCTGCTGTTAGTGTAATCATCTTAGGGTTTTGGGACTGTCTTTGCTGGTTTTAATTTGGTGTCCATCTCCCTCCTTCCCTTGTGTCACCCCTTCCAACCCACTGTCTGTCTCTCTGTCCCCCCAACTACCTCTGCTATCTGATCTCTCCTTCAGT
Source organism: Nanorana parkeri (assembly GCF_000935625.1). Classification (NCBI taxonomy): domain Eukaryota; kingdom Metazoa; phylum Chordata; class Amphibia; order Anura; family Dicroglossidae; genus Nanorana; species Nanorana parkeri. The sequence continues at coordinate 925,492 of NW_017306758.1, read as the reverse complement.
TTGGGTTCTCTTTCCTGTCTCCTATGGATGAGTCTGAGAGTCCGGCCAGTATCTTGGCCTCGGTGAGAGCGCAGGAAGCACAGTTTGAGTTGCTGTCTCGTGCTCTGGAAGAAGAGAGGAGACACGTCACTGCTCAGCTGGACCGGGTGTGGGTGACCCCTCAGGAGGCCACTTCCACCCTAGCCAATGGCACCCTCACCCGTCGCCAGCAGGTAATAAACATTTAACATTGTCAATCTATAATATTTATTTGTAAAATGCAAATGTTTATTTTATTACAAAAGATCTAAATCATGTTTTCTGCATGAATTGCAGCTTGATCATGTTTTCTTTTAAATGACAAGGTCACTCCGGCCAAACCTAACAATATGCTGCCCGGCAGGGCAAAAAAATAAGTATTGTGCAATGCCTTTTAGTTCTGGTAAAGGTAAGAGTCTTTTCAGAACCATGTTTTTAGGGTCTTTTCTGAACCATGTTTTTGGTTTCTTTTCATCAAGGCTCGATTGCCTGCCTACTTTTTACTTACAAATTGATAAGAATGGGGACCATAGAATAAAAAGGTGGTCCTGCTGGGTTGTACATTCCACAGTAGTTGTGCAAATATTTATCAAAACAATATTTTCTATGAAAATTCATTAAAATAATTATTGGTGCACACAAACTCAACATAATTTACAAAGTTGCTAATAAATTAAATGTTTGCCTTTTTTTGTGTGAAAAGGTAAAAAAAAAAAGGTAATTTAAGTTATGCAAAACTGTAGATAAGGGACTTGCGCTAACAATCTGGAGGTTGGCTTTTTTTTTCTTCAGTAATTTTGATTTAGTTTTTTAAATGTTTTAACAAATTGGTATAATAAAAGTAAACAGGGATCCATGAACGTCTGGGTAAAGTAGATGCATGTCAGGGATTGTGTCACACAGCCATTGAGGAATTACAAACTGCAGTCAAAGGACAATATAAGTTTATACAGACAATATGGCTACATATGAACACGCAGTAGGAGGAACAATGTTAGAATTTTAGGCCTCCCTGAAACTATAGGAACAACTGAGCTGGAAGCCACTGTAAGAGGTACACTCAATTCTATACTTGATCGTCCTGCATTGGACCCAATTTAAATTGATAGGGTCCATAGAGTTCCGGGGATCCATAACCCATCTCTGAAACAAGCAAGAGACATTATTTGTCGTATTCACTTTTTCAGATTAAAGGATACTAAAGAAAGCCAGAGAGAAGGGTACCATTGTAATGGGGGGGGGGGGGGGGTGCATAATTAATTTATATCCAGATCTGTCCTCACAAACTCTGGCTCGACGGAGAGCTTTGCACCCCTTTACCACTTTACATAGAGAAGGTCATAGGCCATATAGGTGGGGGTATCCCTTCCATTTAATGGCCCAGAAAAATGGTAAAACTGTCATCTTTCAAGAGAGGTAGACAAAATTGTTTTGTATTAGTAAGGGTGTTTTTTCTTTTGTATATAGGGGGGTGGGGTGTTTTAGGGAGGAGGGGGTTGGTGGGATATGAAGATTCCTCTGGTTGATTCACTAGGATAATATGTCAATATGTTTTTGCACTTTAAAGGATAGATATAATGAGTATTGTTCTGTATGGAGAAGGGAGGGGGCAAGAAAAAAATAAAAATTTTGTTGCACGGTACACTATGGAAGAACAGGAGGGAGAGAGGGGGGAGAACAGCGGAATTGGAACCCCTTTTTAAGGAAATTCCTATAATATAATCAATTGGGGGAGTAGGGAGTATAACTTACGAAGGGGGTAGCTTGTAGTAAATTTAGAAGTGGTGAGTATAGGGGAGCACTGAAAGGGAGGGGGGAATTACATTTTTGGTGTTGAGATATGTTCCAACGATTACAGGATTCGGCGATGTCCGTGACGTCACTGGACTCCTCCCCCTTCCCTTCGTTACCTGATGGGATCCCTTGGGCCGGTGAGTCTCCTGCTTCATTAGTGCATTGGATGTGTGGACAATGTGTACATACTACAGGGCAGCTAAAATACAAATTAAATATGTGTCATGTAAAATCTGCTGCCCTGGTGAGACCCCATGGAGCTCTGGTGAGACCAGGGCTCTGTGGGGTCTAACAAGGCTCTAACACAGAGCCCTGCTACCCTGGTGAGGTCCCCTCAAAGCTCTGGTGAGACCCCACAGAGCCCTGGTTTAACCAGGGCTCTGGAAAAGGGGGGGGGATGAGGAAGGGGACAATAGCCTCCCACCCCCTGCCAGACCATCGAACGACTTTGTTGGGGAAGCACTTTAAGGAGTGGGCGTTGCTGTGAAACCCACTGAGTTCCTATGCACAATTCAGGGGGACCAATTGTTGACATATTTGTCTCCCTCCTCACGTTCACCTGCCAAGAGGCCCTCCAGGTCAGCAATGTGATCCATCTCTACAACCCACTCCGCAAGGGTGGGTACCACCAATGAACGCCAGTGACGTGGGATAACAGTTCTGGCTGCCGTCAGAAAGTGACACAGAAGGCCCCTCTTCGCTTTCTTGATTGATCCTGGGACCATGGACAAGAGTAGAATTTTGGGGTCATTAGCAATAGCCGTTCCTGTCACTCTGTGGTACATCCCCAATACACCCCTCCAGAACCCTTGAAGCTTAGGGCAGCTCCACCAAATATGCGTCATGTTTCCTGGGGAGGCAGCGCACCTCCAACAGGCATCGGTCACTGTAGGGTAATACCGATGGAGGACCGTAGGGCAGCGGTATCATCTGGTGAGTATCTTAAGGTTTTTCTCGTGAGCCCTGCTGGCCACTGACAGAGTGCGTGAGAGCAAACGACTTCTCCCACTCGTAAAAGTGACTTCCAGCTCGCGCTCCCAGGCCGACGTGTAGGCCGGTAGCATGGGAGAGGCCAGGAGGGAGAGAGTAGAGAAGGAATACCACGTGGGAAGGAGGAGTTGAGGCCAGAAGAAGGGAGTCAAACTCTGTTGGCTCCCCGCCGAGACTATCCGGCACCTGGACGGAGGAGACAAAGGAGCGAAATTGTCCCTCCGATAACCAATCCCCAGGGCCTGGGCTAGGGTGGGTTCCGCACGGGGCCGAGCCTGCAGAGCCAAGATAACCCTGCGGTGGGAGTCCCTGGCCCATTCACCGAAAGTAGTTCCATGCAAGGCAGGAGGGATTCCAAAACAGGGGCGTCATTGGTCCAATGTAGACCGACAGTGCGTGTCTAGCAACCCAACCGTCCCACACCGTCAAAACGTGTGCGGTCAGCAGGGGGCAGAGAGGAGCGGACCGGTCTGGATCTAGGGGGTACCCAGGCAAAGCCCGTAAGTCACCTGCTGAGAGGGTTTCCTCTAGTCCGACCCACAGTTTTTCCTCGCCCTTGTGGAACCAGTCTACTATACGAGTCAGGACTGCGGAAGCGTGGTACAAAAAGATATCCGGGGCGCTCGCCCCTCCTCTGCGTTTCGGAAGGGCCAGCGATCGATAGCTAAGGCGTGGGCGTGAGGTGCCCCAAATGAATTTAGTGAAGGCCCGTTGGATCCGCTTCAGGTAGGCAGACGGCAGGGCGATGGGTATCGTCTGGAAGAGGTATAGGAATTTAGCGACAATGTCCATTTTGAGTGCATTAATCCGCCCCAGCCAGGAAATGCGTTTGCGGTCATAGGCGGTAAGGTCATGGGTGATCTTGTCAAGCAAGGGGTGGGAATTGGCAGAGAACAAGTCAGTTAGATCAGTCGGGAGAGAGACACCTAGGTATTTCAGGGAGGTCGAGCAGATGCGGAAGGGGTAGTTAGTGGTCAGGAGGTCCAGAGCTGCGGTCCCCAAGGATACGTTCAGGATCTCTGATTTAGTAAGGTTAACCCTAAAATTACTTAGGGAGCCGAAAAGCTGGAACTCACGCAGGATCGTGGGCATGGCAACATGTGGGTGAGTCACGTAGAGCAGTAAGTCGTCCGCTAACAGTGCCAGTTTAGAAGTATGGGGGCCCACCCGCAGGCCCTGGAAGGCAGAGTCTTGCCGGAGGGCGACCGCCAAGTGCTCCATTGTGAGAATATACAAAAGAGGGGACAGCCCTGTCTGGTGCCATTAGAGATCCTAAAGCTAGGAGAGAGTGAGCCGTTTACTCGGGCTCTGGCCGACGGGCAGGAGTATAGGGCCATTATGTTGCGCAACATGGCGGGGCGCACCCCGAGTTGTAATAGAGAGTGTCGGAGGAAACCCGGTCCAGGCGATCAAACGCTTTGTCTGCATCCACCGACAGGAGGCAAAGCGAAGTGCCGGACGTTTTAGCGAAGTGCATCAACAGCAGCGTTCGGATGGTGTTGTCTCGCGCCTCTCAGCCCTGTACAAACCCCACTTGATCCGCGTGAATCACTCTCGGGAGAAGGGGTTTCAACCGGTTGGCTATCAATTTGGCAAATAACTTCACGTCCACATTGAGGAGGGAGATCGGTCTGTAGTTTGTACATAGGGAATGATCTTTACCAGGTTTAGGGAACCACGATATATGCGCCTCAAGTGATTGAGTAGGAGGTGCCTTGCGCTATAGAGTTAAACACCCTTAAAAGGAAGGGGGTCAGTTTATCCCTGAATGAGTTAAAGAATTTCACTGTGAAGCCATCCGGCCCCGGACTTTTCCCGGTTGGGGTCGATTTGAGTGCGCAGTGTATTTCCTCGATGGTAAAGGGGGACTCCAGGGCTTCGGCCCCTGAGTCTTCTATGGTCGGCAGGGCCGTGCGCTGGACATACTCCGCAACCTCCTTGTCTCGATCTGGGGAGGGGGCCGCTGACCCTAATAGGTTGTAAAGGGTGCTATAAAAATCCGCAAAGGTGTGCTGGATTTCCGAGGGTGAATTGACATAAGTACCGGACACACATTGGATTTGGGGAATAAAGGCAGAGGCGGGTCTGGGGTGTAGGGCCAGGGCCTTCCCACATTTGTCACGGGTCTCATATATGCCCGTGAAGCGAGCCTATCCTGATATCCGCTTGTCGACAGGTCCAAGAGCCCCAAAAGGTGCAGTCTGGCCTGGGATACCTGCACCAGGAGTTCCGGGGAGGGTGAGTGTTTGTGTTGAGTCTCCAAAGCCGACAGGGCTTGGATGGCCTCTCGGACAAGACGAGACCGTTCCCTTTTCAGCCTAGCGCCTTGCTGGATGAAAAGACCACGTAGTACAGCCTTCAATGCTTTCCATTGAAGCGGCAGGGGGTTAGTGTCTTAACGCATGAATCTCCAGGAAATGTGTGAGCCCGTCGAGAATGGCCGTAGCACATTGAGGGTCAGTAAGCAAGGAGTCATTCAACCGCCAGGTCCATTCCCTAGTCTGGGCCTGAGGGATCCGTAACGTGAGCGTAACCGCTGCGTGGTCTGACCATATCATAGGGCCAATGTCACAGTCCGGGGTCTAGTCAAGCGTGTGGTGGGAGGCAAAAAAATAATCCAGTCTGCCATAAGAGTGGTGTGGTGTAGAATAGTGCGTATAGTTGCGGGACTGAGGGTGGAGCACTCTCCAAACATCAAGTAAGCGGAGGTGGGTCAAGCGTTGCTTAACACTGCGCAGTTTGGGGAAGGATTCAGCTGAGCGTCCGGTGGACGAGTCTAGGTTGGGCGCTAGAGTAGGATTAAAATCTCCACCCACCAACAGTGTACCCTCGGCGTAGTTCTCAAGAATCCGGAAATACTCAACAGAGGCAGCCGCTTGGCCCGTATTAGGGAGATAGAAATTGGCAAGGGTGAAGACCCTACCCCAGAGTGACAGTTTCAGCAGGAGATATCTGCCAAAGGGATCTGCACGATGGTCTAATACCATTGCGGGAAGGGACTTGTGGAGCGCAATGGAGATCCCTCTGGATTTGTGGATATCATTCGTACTATGTTACCACCTAGTGAAGTACCGGTTGGCACTATATGTGCAGAGCTTTAGCTCAGCAGGAGGTTGACCCGGTGGAACCATGGCAGAGGGTAGGAGAGACAAGATGGGTGGGTAGGAGGGAGAGCCAATGGCCGGGTAGACAGACCGGGGGGGTAGAGAGTGGGAGGGAGGGGAGGGAAAGGTGGTGTGCAGAGGGGGAGAGAGAGAACGAGCGTGAACCCCTAAGACAGGTGGCTAGTAGGGGAGAGGGGGGGGTGAGATTACAAAAACGAAAGGGCAGCTAAAACCCGCTACTTAACGGTAAAGAATCTAGCAAAGCTAGAGCGCACTATCTCCTGTAGGAGACGTGCCACCCATGTGGGGGAGGTGGCAAAACAAGGTGGAACGGAGATGCTAACCGGTGCTCCCTGTATAATGAAGTCAATCAACAACATATTTCCCCGTAAAGAAAAAACAGTAGTATAGCAACATGAGGATGCATAAAACATGAAAAAACATAACCTGAAAGCCTCTATATGGACCCACTGCAGAAAACACCCAACTCCCGCAACCCCCCAAATGTGGGAGTATACAGGGGAGGCAGGGTGAGGTGCACCTCAATGGAGCCTGCTATGCGAGAGTTACACTGTTCCCCAAACCTCATGACCAGCGCCGTCCCCTCTGGGGAGCCAGTGCCCAAAACAGTATGAAGAAACAGTGGAAAAGTAATAAACCGTGCATCTGGTAACGAGGCAGTATCAAACGCTGCAATGCAGGCCGCAAGTGTAACCCCATAGAGGGTCAACCACGCGGCGAGCAGTAAGTGAAGTCTGCTGGAGTTCACATCACTGCTAGGGGACAGCTGTGAGCCAGTACCGGGCGCCCCGCCCCCACAATGGAGCCGGGACCCCGGTGAATGCCCCCGCTCACCCCCCCAAAACTGCAGCATGGTTGAGCCGAGTGCGACAGTCTGCTCAACACCTAGGGGAAAAAGGGATTAGTCAGAGGCACTTTGAAGAACACTGTATGGGTGTAGAGTCAGGCAGAACAGTGTGGGTCTGGGGCCAGGGCTCACGAGGCCAGGGTCCCCTGCATAATAAATTCTAGGTTTAGTAATACTAGGAGGGGATTTAAATTTTCCTTTAGAACAGGGAGTTGATACATCTGCAGGGCAGTCGTAGCTCTCATATTTACAACTAAAGAGAATGAAAAATGCCCTGCATCGGTTGCAATTGATTGACGTATGGAGAATCTTGCACCCGAGGATAAAGGACTATACGTTTTATTCTCAGCTACATAATTCTTACAGCCGTATAGATTATTTCTTGATTTCTCATTTACTTATGTGGGAACCGGGAGCTACTATCGATCGACAAATTTGTTCAGATCATCATCCAATTACCTTGGATTTACAGTTTGCAGATCAACCTTCTAGAGGGTTTACGTGGAGATTAAATGAAATATTACTTCGAGATGAGGAGACTGTGTTAGCTATTAAGGAAGCAATTTCTACCTTTAAACTTAATCATGAATATGACACTACGACACTCACGATTAAGTGGGAAGCGCTTTAATGTGTTTATAAGAGGAGTATTCATATCTCATGCTGCTAGGATGAAAAAGGCTCGTGCAGCGGAGGTTGCATCTTTACTGCAGGACATATCAACTTTAGAAGATAAACATAAAACAAATATGGCCACAGATATATTTTATATTCTGGAACAAAAACGCCTAAAGCTTAGGTCTCTATTGGATCAGAAATATTTAAAGTATAGAGAGGCCATTCGGCTATCATTCTATGAACAGGGAGACAAAGGGGGCTGGTTATTAGCTAGATCAATAAAGGGACAGATCACACATACTTTTGTTTCAAAAATTCAAGGGAAGGGAGAAGGTATAGTTCATCGTACTGACCATATAGCTCATGAATTTCAGGCTTATTATTCTGAACTTTATAATTTAGTAGAAGAAAAGGAGGCACCTTTAGGGGTATCTGGGACTGTATCGGGGGCAGCGACATATATTGCCGATACTCCTCTACCGATGCTTACGGTGAAGGAAGCAGAGACATTAGAATTACCAATTACGGTGGAAGAAATAAATACAATAATTAAGGCTTTTCCCCTGAGGGGAAAAGCCTGGGCCCAGATGGTTATACAGGCATGTTCTATAAATAGTTTGGGGAGATGCTAGCCCCAATATTAAAGGGTATATACAACTATCTCGGCAGATTGCCCTTTTACTGCTCAGTCCCAGGAAGCCCATATGGTGGTTTTACCTAAACTAGGGATGCACCGATATATCGGCCGCCGAAACATATCTGCCGAAAATTGCACTTTTGGCATAATGCCGAAAGTGCAATTTTCCTGCAGATACATCGGTGCATCCCTGGTTTCTTTTCTCCCCGCTGGGCGCTGCTCTATGTCCCAGCGGGGAGAAGAGAAAGTGACGGCCGAGCGCTGAGAGCGGCCGGCGTCTCCTCCCACACCGCTCTGCCGCCTATCGCAGTCCGGCAGAGCGGTGTGGGGGCGGAGACAGCCAGCGCTGTCACAGGAGGCTGGGCTTTCCTCCCTACATTTTTTTTTATTTCGGTTTCGTTTCGGTTTTAAAATGTTCCATTTCGGTGCACCTCTAACCTAAACCAAATAAAGATCCTACCCTTTGTCAGAATTATAGGCCTATATCTCGTATTAATGTAGATCTAAAAATATACGCAAAATCATTGCAAATCGCCTAGGGGCTTTTATACCATCAATTATTCATGGAGATCAGGTAGGATTTGTACCTGGCAGAGAAGCCAGGGATACCACCATTAAGACGCTGACCCTTCTGAGATATGCAAAAGTTAATAGATTCCCCTTATGTATTCTTTCGGTGGATGCCGAAAAGGCGTGTGACCGGCTGAGTTGGGATTTTTTTGTACCATACCGTGTCACAGATGGGTATACCCAGAACAGCAGTAGATAAAACTATGGCCTTATACATGAGACATACTGCAAGAGTCAGGGTAAATGGCTTTCTTTCGCCTTCTATTAATATTCAGAACGGTACCAGACAGGGATGCCCCTTATCCCCAATGTTATATGTCTTATATGTTAGAAGCAATTCGGAAAAACTCATCTATTAAGGGGGTATTTGTTCAAATGGAACAACATAAAATAGGCCTATATGCGGATGATGTCCTAATAAATATATATATATATATATATCAAATCCAAGGGTAGGGTAATTTTAAGGTTAATCTGCAGAAGATAGAGGTGTTTAACGTAAGACTGTCTGATGAGGAAGTTTCCCATTAGATTGCCAATTTTCCACTTAAATGGCAGCCTTCTGCAATAAAATATCTGGGGATATTTATTTCTAAAGACTTAACAGAGCTTTATGATCTTAATTATGGACCTCTTTTTACAATCTTCCATTGCACAAATGAAGAGGTGGACACCCTGCACACATTCTTGGGTAGGTAGAATAGCACATTATAAAATGGATATACTTCCTCGTTTTTTATATCTTTTTCAAACCTTACCTATTGAAATACCTGCCTCTTTTTTTGATTTCTCCTATTCCATTCTCAATACCAGACTTACGACCCCCCGAGACATTGTTCTTCCCTTTTTGTATGCCTCCTCTTCTGAAAGTGTGGGACTATCTGGTAAAGGAAATCTGGATTTCTACTAATGTGGGACCCATGACTCCTATCATGGGAAACCCAGTATTTAAACCAGGGGAGTCGATTTTTAGAAATTTTTTTTTCTCCCTTACCTATAATGGATGCTCTCACATCAACATACTTGGAACCAACGACCTCTTTTGCCTGTACAAATGCATAAAAATAACTTGTGGCTTCAGTATTTTCTACATAGAGCCCTGTATGATAGCTTGCAGGAGATAACTCTGTTACATAGACCATTGACTTGGTTTGAAAATCTTTGTTGTCAGAAAGAGGGGATATCAAGGAATGGGCTGTGGAATTAGGTACAATTCAGAGATTTGAGGAATTAACGGCACATTATTGAACAATATTCTCAGTGGGAGGATATGTGGAAACCTTGGAATAGGTATAAGGATACGAATGCATGTGGAGGCTTATGATAAAGGGAGGAGTTTAATTTACAGTAGAGAATAACATGGGAGCTTTTTTAAGCAGTATGGCAGTATAAAGGGAAAATAGGATTATAGATTTTCATTAGTATAGTGGAGACTATAGATGGGAAAAGAGGATTGGAAGGAGAGACATAAGGGGGGGAAGGGGGTGGGAATATACAAATATTTATAAATATATAAAGGTATGGCATCTGATTTTTGCAGCCGTTCTTACAGATAAGTGTTGGAAAGATAGTAAATTGGGTAAGAAATATTATGGGTGATATAATGAGACGCCCAATATGCATATACACAAGGATTTGTGAATTAGGGTTGTGCCTATCTAATGTATGTTATCTATGAAAATCAATAATCTTATTATATAAAAGTAAACAGACATGAAGTATTACATAAAGCTAGATTCCGTACATTGTCTCTACATTCTATTGAAGTAATAAGTCAGCAAAAGGGTACAACACTAAAAGACAGTTATCAAATGCATAGTAATACAGTGAGTTGGTAGCTCAATCTGTGAATCTAGTCTAACTATGTAATGACGTGGAAACAGAAAAAAAACCCCCTGATTTAGAGTAGAGAAAAAATGAAGCAGCCAAAGAAAAGGATCAGAGAAAGATGGAGAGAGAGTGAAACAGTAGAGTCGGTCCTCTCCTCGTGTAGAGGCCGAGGGTGAGTTTGCTCTCACCTAGGCTTTAGAGTGTGTCGGTATGCAACTATCAAGGGAGTACGCATCTAAATATTGAATCCATGGACTCCAAATGTGTTCAAAGCGGAGGACCTTATCCGCCAGCCTTGCAGAGAATCGCGTTTAACGAAGGTCCAGTGGAGTCTACGCTTCACTTCTGAAGGGAAGCACAGAAGACTTCCATGATTTTGCCACTGTCTGTTTAGCAGCAGTGAGACCATGTAATAAAAATCTATGCTGTTTTATGGGTTAGGTCCTTGGGGGGGTGGGCGCAGAGGGTTTAAGCAAAGCCACCTTTGGATCCGGTGTCAGTGTAGTGCCCATGGTAGTAGCAAGAAAATCAAAAACTTGTGTCCAAAAAAATTTAAGGGAAGGACACATCCACCACACGTGTATAAAAGAGCCCACTTCTCCACATCCATGGAAGCATAATCCACCATGGCCCGGAAAAACAAAACCCCACTAGCACTAAGAACCATTTGTAAAGTAGTTTGTAGTGGGTTTCCAAAGCCTGCGAGTTCTGAGAGCTAGATTTAATCACCTCCCTCACTTAAACGGGTCACAATCAACCGCTTCCTGTGAGACCCAAAGTGGAGGGTCATCAACAGCGTGATATTTTGTTAATGTAGCGAGTTCAGCCGCAGTGTAATAGTTAGGGATATGGGAGACTCCAAGACCCCCTTTTAATTTGGGAGAGACAAGCATGTGACGAGGGATACGTGGATTATCCTGTTGCCATATAATATTAAAAATTTGACGTAGAATTTTCAATATATAGCTTGGAATCGGGACAGGGAGAACTCTGAAAAATTACAGTAGTTTGGGCAAATAAGTAATTTTAATAGTGGAGATCCTCCCCAACCAAGATATTGAGTATTGTTTCCAAGTACAAATCAATTGCGATAGTTGGGTGAAGAGCGTCTGATAATTTGCCTCCTATAAGGAACTAAAGCGGAAGCAAGGTGGACACCAAGGTAATGAAGGGTTTGGGGTTCCCACTGAAAAGGAAAGGAGAGATGAAGGGTGCCTACCAAGGGGGCTGGCAGGCTTACATTGTGAGCTTTGGATTTGTGGGGTTTGAACTTTAGTTCAGATACTGCCACGAAACAGTCTAGCACTTGAAGGGGGTTAGGTAAGTATATTTACGGATTTGAAACAAAAAGAGGATATCATCTGCAAATAAACTAAGCTAATGGTTAGGGATGTCCCGATACCGATACTAGCATCTGGAACAGTTTGGTAAGAGATCTAGGATTGTTGCGATCGTGCAGCCTGTTGGCACCGTCAAGGTCTCTGTGGGGTGCGAAGCGCGGTTAAGATGCGGCCATCTTTAATAGCTGCGTGCATGTCCCCCGGCTTTTTTTAACTACCAAGAATTGTATATGTGGGTTTAGTCTGGCGGAGGGCCCTGTGGATCTATGAAATGAAGACCGTGTCAGGAGCGCTATTAAATCTTAGAATGTGGAGTCTGAGTATCTATGGCAGTGTCACAGTAAACAAGAGGGACTTAGGATTAGGAGCTCCCCTGTAGTCTATGCGACCATCTCCTTGGGCAGATCCTGGCTCGAAGGGATGTCTCCGGTGGTGTGAGAGGCTGGTCCAGAATGGATGTGCAACCGTATGGCCGCCCACGTACTCGACTGGCAGGGTCGGTCTGGATTTGTGGGGTTTGAACTTTAGTTCAGATACTGCCACGAAACAGTCTAGCACTTGAAGGGGGTTAGGTAAGTATATTTACGGATTTGAAACAAAAAGAGGATATCATCTGCAAATAAACTAAGCTAATGGTTAGGGATGTCCCGATACCGATACTAGCATCTGGAACAGTTTGGTAAGAGATCTAGGATTGTTGCGATCGTGCAGCCTGTTGGCACCGTCAAGGTCTCTGTGGGGTGCGAAGCGCGGTTAAGATGCGGCCATCTTTAATAGCTGCGTGCATGTCCCCCGGCTTTTTTTAACTACCAAGAATTGTATATGTGGGTTTAGTCTGGCGGAGGGCCCTGTGGATCTATGAAATGAAGACCGTGTCAGGAGCGCTATTAAATCTTAGAATGTGGAGTCTGAGTATCTATGGCAGTGTCACAGTAAACAAGAGGGACTTAGGATTAGGAGCTCCCCTGTAGTCTATGCGACCATCTCCTTGGGCAGATCCTGGCTCGAAGGGATGTCTCCGGTGGTGTGAGAGGCTGGTCCAGAATGGATGTGCAACCGTATGGCCGCCCACGTACTCGACTGGCAGGGTCGGTCAGGAACGGAAAAAAGGGGGGAGGAGCTACACACGGCTGAGGCACCCTGCAGAGCACCCTGAGGCTTGATAAAGAGGTAACCCCTCGAAACGCGTAGCCACTTTTCCGGAGACACCCAACACTCTTGTACCCCTGTGACTGGCGCACGGCGCCACTCAGCCGTGTGTAGCTCCTCCCCCCTTTTTTCCGTTCCTGACCGACCCTGCCAGTCGAGTACGTGGGCGGCCATACGGTTGCACATCCATTCTGGACCAGCCTCTCACACCACCGGAGACATCATCTCTTCGAGCCAGGATCTGCCCAAGGAGATGGTCGCATAGACTAGAGCTCCTAATCGTAAGTCCCTCTTGTTTACTGTGACACTGCCATAGACACTCAGACTCCACATTCTAAGATTTAATAGCGCTCCTGACACTGTCTTCATTTCATGGATCCACTGGGCCCTTCGCCAGACTAAACCCACATATACAATTCTTGGTAGTTGCGCTCCTAAGTTTTTGCTTTTGATTTGTGTATGAGGGAGGAGATGGTGTCGACCTTTCAGTCATTCTTGCAGTCTTTTTTTCCCTCAAAACTTAAACGCAGGTTCCCATTTAAAGAAGAAGATGGTGAAGTTTGGGAGAAATGTCCAAGGGTGGATGCATCCCTTTACAAATTTTCGAAAAATTCAGACTTATCATTTTAAGATATGGGGTTTTTGAAAGACCCGATGACTAAAAAGCCAGAACCTTTACTAAAAAGAGCCTGGGAAGCAACTGGTGCGGGATTCAAACAGGCAATGGCCAAAACTTTGGACATCTGGCTCAGTTGACATCATTTGGATTCAGGTACAGACACGGCCACTATTGTGTACTCCCTGCCTGTGCTGGGTAAGGCAGTGGCGTACATTGCGGATGCTTCCGTTGAAGCTGTTAAATTTTCAGCTCGCACCACTGCTCATCAATTCAGGCAGTCGTGTGGGTAAAAACCTGGCCAGGAGATGTGGCATCAAAAACTAAACTTTGTGGACTCCCGTTCAATGGGAACTGTAGCGCAATTGTCGTTTTTGCGCCCTGGTGCACCGGACGCGTATTTACGTTTATATCTGCGTAAATGTGGGGGAGTTAAACATTTTGGGGGTGGTTTTTTTACATTTTTATAAGTGACTTATTTTTTTTATTTTTTTTTAATTTATATATTTTGTTTTTTGCACTTATTGTTATTGCTATTATATAGGGGGATAACAATCCCCCTATATAATAGCAAAGGCACACTGACAGGTCCTCTTTTTATGGAGACATTAGGGGTCCCTAGGACCCCTAATATCACCTGTGGACCCCAAAAGAAGCTGATGAAGCAGAGTTCTGCTTCATCAGCTTCTTTTCTCTAGCTATAGCAGCCAGATGACTGACAGCTGAATGTGGAAGTGATGTAAGACACATCACTTCTGCATTCACAGCCCGGAGGGAGGTCAGCAAGGAGCTGATCTCCCTTCCTCCTGACGCCCTCCGAGCCGGTCCCGGGCCGCAGATGGGGCAGCGGGGGGGGGGCGTGCCGAAAAAACGAGCACATATAGACGATCGGCGGGCTATGGAGCCGCCGATCGTCTATGTGAAACACCCGGTAACGGGTGTTTGCAATGGTCAGGTATTTTCTGCCCGTGCACGCCCGTGAGCAGAAAAGCCTTCTGGAGACGGCAACCCACCAATGCTGCAGTGCCATCCGTCCGTTAACCACGGGCGGGCGGCAAGTGGTTAAGGGTGTTCCTCCCACAGTGGCAAATGGTGATAAACAACCGTTTTGTTCTGAACTGAGTCGGCAGGGGTTACAGAATAGAATTGTTGAAGATCCCTCCTTCCAAGATTTTTGGTGACTTGCCTCTCTCATTACCCGGATTAGTTCTAGAGATGACGAAGTCTATTCAAGAGCTCCTACATCGGTGGTAATTTGTTCAGTCCCTATATTGAGAGAAAGGGAAGGTTTCTATTCCCATATCTTTCTAAGGAAAAAACATTCAGGGAAATTCAGAGTTATTCTGAATCTCAAGCCATTAAACAAGTTTGTTTGTTACAAGAAGTTCCGGATGGAATCTATATACACAGTCAGGGAGTTATTAACTCCAGGTGTATAAATCTGGCCACGGTGGACTTAAGGGATGCATATTTCCACATCCCTTTTGCAGCGGAAGCTCAAAGATTGTTGAGATTTGCAATCAAGGGTCCCGGAGAGATCTTGCATTTCCAGTACAAAGCTCTGCCTTTCCTCAGAACCAGGGATATTTTACAAAGCTCTTAGCAGAAGCACCAATACCTCTCAGGTTGAAGAATAGGAGTTATCTCATACTTTTATTTAGGGACAGAGAGCTTTCTTTTGGCGGTATTTAATCACCACTGGGGACTTTATTTTTTACTATGTAATAAAAATAGTACCAAAAATTTTGAAAAAAAAAAAAGTTTTCCCTACGTGATTTTATAAAACATTTATTACCCAATTTTTTGGCAAAATATTAAAGACAGGGTCAGGTCGGGTAAATGGACCCCAAACATGTCTAGCTTTAAAAATATGTGCGCCCGCAAAGTCGCAAAAAACGACCATGCCTAAAATTAGCCACTGGCGACGCTTTCAAAGCTTTTACCGCTAATCGGCTTAGTGTTATCTGTCAATAATGGCCCTAAAATTATTGCTTTCACTGCGGCGATATGTATCGCGTGGCGTAATCGTTGTTTTCACACGTAGGCGCAGCCGACGCGTATTTACGTTTTATTAGTGCGGGTGCGAGGGACTTAAAACTTTTTTTTTTTTTTTTACACTTGATTGCCATCACATTGGGGGCTAAAAAAATCCCCCTATGTGATAGCCAAAAAACAATGACCGGTCCTCCTTATGGAGACATCAGAGGTCTTTAAGACCCCTAATGTCACCCTGGGACCCCCAAAGAAGCTGATAAAGCACAGATCTGCTTCGCCTGCTTCTCTTTGGCTATAGCAGCCAGAGAACTGACAGCTAAAGGTGGAAGTGATGTAATATACATCGCTTCCGCCTTTTTAGAGAGAGCGGAGGAGAGATCAGTGGTGGGAAATGCTGATCTTTCCCCTGTTCTCTGTTCAGGCGGGTGCTCTACCAGTCCCGGGCTCGCAGGGGGGACAGCGCAGCCCGTGATAACAGGCAGCAGTGGAGGGGGGACAACCTCATAGCTGTATATAAGCAGTATGAAATCTAAGGTGCTAATTGCTAGTCTCAGACTTGGAGTAAGGTCTTAAGCAATGTAGAGGTAATGATTCTCCTCAGATGGCTCCCCCTGGAATAGTGGCCAAAGGTTGGTTGTCTGCTGTAGAATGTATTTAGTCCAGATTTTATGTTCAGCTTCTTGTATCCTAAAAAGTCAACATGTTTGGTTTGCACTTTACATGACTAACAAATTTGACGCCTAACTCCAGCTATCACTTGAAGTATTTGCAATTTTTTTTATTTTTATTACCTTTTGGAAAAAAGGTTTTAACTATATGAACAACACCCCATTGGCGTTAAGACTTGTCTCAACTTTCTAACTGCCACTTTTGCTGGATAGCTTGGTCTGCTAAATTAAGTTGATAAATTAAAAGAGAACTATGGGGTAACCTTTTTATCCCATAGTTCTCTAGGGTCACGGTTGGACATATACCAACGCCCTCCCGTTACCCAAAGCTCACTATATAACAGGCTATTGCCCACAATCTACTCAGACTGCCGCAGCCAGGACAGATAACAGCAATACTGTTGAGATCCTCCCAGCTGGCTGACAGCGGGCTCTGCCTATCTAGATGCAGAGCTAGCTGTGTCCCTGTTCTATCAAAGTTTGTGACTGTGTTAATGTGTGACCGGTGAAGTGGTCACACATTTTAACCTAATGACGCCCACTTTTTCGGCAGTGGAATGTGTGTCCGGCAAAAAGTGAAGAATTCCAACGCTTTCTCAGATGTTCCAGGGCAGATCAGCATCTCAGATGGTATGTGCAGGAGAACCGATCTGCCCTGAAACAGCTGAACGGTCCTGAAATTTCACTTCTATCCGACTTTGTGAGTGCTATCTTACATGGAGAACAAAAGTAGCCACCCTCCAGAAGGAAGGACAGTGTTGGCATGAATTCAGCTATTTGGGGATCCACAGCTAAGTGATACACAAATAAGCTACATTTTTGTTAGTAGTTGGGGAACTAAAGCATTATTAAGATTTAACTGCTAAGTTTTTAGTGTCATTGTAAGAAAGTCTTCACAGGCAAAATAATTTTGACTTCTATTGCCTCTTGTTTACCTGAATACCAGGACTTATACACGCAGGGGTTCTGGACAGTGTGTTAGTCTCAATAGCCATGTAATCAATACAATTAGTGCATATACCTGTATAGCCACGGCTTCAGCCAGCCTGCCATTGATTTTACAGGCTGGCTAACACGCTGCTGTGCACTTGTCACTCCCGGCTGGAGAAATATGCAGAGATGTATGCTGTACAGCCCTGTTGTGGCTGTGTGCAGGAAGCCTTTTAGTATATGCTTTGCCTTTATGTCATAGTGACTAGTTCAAATCGGTTATTCCCTAACTTAAAATTGTCTTTTCAGAACGGGAGACTGGTTCACCCCCAAGAGGGCCAGCGGAAAAAATATACAGATATACACACCTCTCAGGTGAGAAGTAGTTTTGGGGTTGTATTTTTGGGTATAAAATACTGTAGGAGTAATTTATCAAAATTGGGGCAGACAATCTGGAGCAGCTGCCCATGGCAACCAATTGGCTTCTTACTTCTGCTTATTTAGTTATGCTTTGAAAATGAGAGAGAAGCTGTTTGGTTGTCATGCACATCTGCACCATATTCTGTCTGCTCCAGTTTTTTAAATAAATGCCCCAGGGTGTGTGTGTATGGGATGCACCGATACCACTTTTTAAAGTACGAGTACCGATACTTTTGATCAAGTACTCGCAGATACCAATTACCGATACTTTTTCTTAAAGGGACAGGTCACATTTTTTCTAAAGCAATGCAAACTAATGCTTTAAGTATGCGAGGAATCTGACACCATGCCTGATGAATAGCACTGTCCAGTTCTGTGAGATTTGATGGTTGTGGAACCAGCTGCCTGATCGCTCTTTCAACTTCGTCCCACAAATACTCAATTGGATTGGGATCTGGTGATTGTGGGGGCCCTAAGCAAGGTATAGTCTCCCTCATGTTCTTGAAATCACTCCTGCACAATACGAGCACTGTGGCATGGCACATTGTCATGTTGGAAGAAGCCATCTCCATTGGGATACGCCATCAACATGATAGGATGAACTTGATCAGCAACGATACTTTGGTATGTTGTGCTATTCAGACGTTGTTCCACACGAATTAAAGGGCCCAAATCATGCCAGGAAAACATGCCCCAGACCATAACACTGCCCCCACCAGCTTGAAGGGTTGTACTCATGCATGTGGGGGTGCATGCTTTCATGCTGTTTCCACCAAATTGGCACGTTTGTCACACTTTAATATTTCAGATCATCAAACTAATTTAAGTATTAGTCAAAGATAACACAAGTAAACACAACATGCAGTTTTTAAAGGAAGGTTTTTATTAAGGGAAAACAGAATCCAAATGGGAGGCGCTCACAATTCTGCCCTGCTAACATGAATAGGTTAAATCATGATCCATAGTACATATACAGCACATATTTATGTGTCGCTCTCTCGCCAAAAATATTGGCACCCCTACATTTCTGTCAGATAATGCACCACTTTGCGCAGAAAATTGTTGCAATTTCAAATGTTTAGGCATTTGCATGTTTATTTCTTTTGTTTTATATTGGTATGACACAAAAAAGTGAAGGAAAAAAAGCCATATCTCACACACCCCACGCAAAACTCCAAAAACGGACTGGACAACATTATTGGCACCTTCTCTGAATTGCAAGAAATAATTGCATTCCATGTTTTTGTGGAAAAGCATGGACAATCTCAAGGTTACAAGTCCATCTCCAGAGATCTTCATGTTCCTGTGTCCGCTGTGCGCAACATTGTCAAGAAGTTTGCAGCCCATGGCACTGTAACTAATCTCCCTGGACGAAAGAACAATTGATCAAAGATTGCAACAAAGGATTGTTCGAATGGTGGATAAAGACCCTCGATCAACTTCCAGCCAAATTCAAGTTGACCTTCAGGCACAGGGTTCAACTCTCGGCTCGCACTATACGTCGCCATCTGAATGAAAAGGGACGCTATAGAAGAAGACTCAGGAGGACCCCACTGCTGACACAGAAACAAAATTACAGCTTTTTGATAAAACCCATCCAACTGTTTTCAGAAAAAGAAATTGGGCATTTTCAAGAAAAAAATAATGTCCCTGCAGTCAAACATGGTGGAGGTTCACTGATGTTTTAGGATTGCTTTGCTGCTTCAGGCCCTGGGTGCCTTGACTGTGTGCCTGTCATTATGAAATCTGAAGACTACCAAATAATTTTGGGGTGAAATGTAGGGCCCAGTGTCGACGTTGGGTCTCTTGTCAGAGGTCATGGGTCTTGCAGATAATGAATGACCCAAAGCACATGTCAAAAAGCACCCACAAATGGTTTCAGACAAAGCACTGAAGAGTACTGGACTGGCCAGCAGTGAGTCCAGATCTAAATCCCATGGAGCACCTGTGGTGTCTCCTTTTAATGGTTACAGGAAGCGATTGATTTCAGTATTTTTTTCCAAGGGCTGTGCTACCAAATATTAAGGGTGGCAATTTTGTTCAGTCCATTTTTTTTAGTTTTGTGTGGAATGTGCCAGATTTGGCTTTTTTTTTCTCTCCACTTTTTTGTGTCCTACTAATACAAACAAAAGAGATAAACATGAGAATGCCTAAACATTTGTAATTGCAAAAAACGAAAATGTGTTGCTATTCTAACTTTTTAAAATATTTTACTTTTTTTAACCTCCCCTGGCGGTATGATTTTATTTTTTTTTGTGTGTCATTTTTCGTTCTATTTTTGTTTCAAATTTTTTTCGTTTTTGTCGTTTTTAAAAAAAATTTCCCGCCTCTTCCGCCCCCCTGCGACGCGTATGCTCCCAAGAAACGGAACCCGGAAGACGGATGCCGGCATCGGCCGGAGAACACAGCGCGGCTCGAGGGACAAGGTAAGTAAATGCTATGCCGCATTCCCGAGTGCAGCTCGGGGTTACCGCTTATGGTTAACTTTTTTTTTTATTAAATAATTTTAATTTTTACTTTTAGGGGCTTGGGGGAAATATTAGGGGTCTAAACAGACCCCCTGATATTTCCCTTTTAAAATAGAAAAAGAGATTGAGGACACAGTCACACACATAGAGGGGGGTGTGTGTGTCAGACCTCAGCCTCCTGATCTGTGACAGGAGGCTGAGC
Source organism: Nanorana parkeri (assembly GCF_000935625.1). Lineage (NCBI taxonomy): Eukaryota > Metazoa > Chordata > Amphibia > Anura > Dicroglossidae > Nanorana > Nanorana parkeri. The sequence continues at coordinate 905,275 of NW_017306758.1, read as the reverse complement.
AGTGCGCGGAGGAGAGATGCCGGCCGCTCACATCGCTCTCCTCCCGCACAGCTTGGCCTCCTGTGACAGTTTCTCTCCTCCATGCTGGGACACAGCAGCGACTAACTGGGAGGAGAGACATCACAGATGCACCGCTATTTCGCATAGAGATTATATCTATATAGATCTATAGATATAGATCTACATAGATATATATATATATATAGTGTATTTATTGTAGTTAGATAGTATTTGAGGTTGAATAAAGACACGGGTCCATCAAGTTAAATATAATTATTTTTTTTAAATTAGGATCATTCACCTGTTTACTCTCCGACAAGGATGGATACTCACAGTCATCCTCTTGATGAGACTTACCCACCAGATGGTGATCCATCCTACTTGTCATACACGATGCCTGATGATCCCCGACTCAATGATATCACAGTAAGTGTCTCAGTGCAAGAAAAGCAAAGTTTTGGCTTCTGTGACCCTAACAGCCAAATTTCTTTACAGTATTAACTCTTCTCTTTTCTAGTTAAAACCCTCTGTGGGGTACTCGCAGACGTTAGATCGACCTTACCGGGACGTTAGTGGCGGAGTTGGTACCTACACCACTGTGCCCCGCAATTACCATTTTCGTGGACCTGGTACAGAACCAATGCAAATGGTTCAGCCTCAACAGCATCCTGGCTACAGCAGCTTGTCCAGACCAAATAACCGCTACCGTACCGTTGAGTCCTATAGGGGTCCTGGTTATGGCGCTCAGCCCCAAGTCAGAGGTGCTGGGTTTGGAGGCAGTCAGTCTGATCTGCTTTCAGTCAGGTATGCATCTGAGGATACTTATGGACTGGAAGATGATCGTAGGAGCCTTGGAGGCTATGTGGATGGGCCAGATTATTCCACTGGTGGGCGGAGGGGCCCCAGTGCAACAGACCCACGTAGACGATTAAGGTTAGTTGTTTTTTCTCTTGTGCAAACATGGCCTGCTATGACTTGAGAGAGGAAAATGACCATGGGTGCTAGTCAGTTAAAGCCCAGTTAAAGTTCACTATTGCTTTGGTTATATTGGTTGTGCAAAGCTCTTGCCTTGCTCTAGTTCTGACTGAGCAGGAGACATGTAAGACTGCCGCAGAGAGACCACTGCTCTCACACAGAGTGCAGTGGTCCTTTAGTGCTGCCTGATCCATGGAATTTTGACAAGTAATGGGAAACAATTCAAAGCATAACAGTAAAACATTTGCTATTACTCTTTTTGCAGCACAATTTATACATTTAAAACAGATCTGTACATAATGTCAGACTTCTTAGTCATTTTAAACATTTAAAGGTATCTTTTTGTTCAGGTCAAAAAAAGGTTTCTTTTTCTGATTGAATGTATAAAAATATTGCACATGAATATCTCAATTAATCGATGATGAGAATAGTTCACTATTTCCATTATTAATTAGCTGGTTGGATCCTCTAGATCTCTCCTCCACGCTGAGAGGAAGGCACAGCAAGCAGTGGGCGAGCGCAATAGCTAGCGTTCTATTGCAATTTGAAATGGCCAATAGTCAGCTGGCTATTGCATCAGCCTGCTTACATTCAGCTGCTGTCTGTGTGTGTGTGTATATGTACACACACATCTTGTCTACTGGACAATATA
>NW_017306758.1:891296-897604 GCF_000935625.1 Nanorana parkeri | reverse complement strand
TCTGCTGTGGCAGGTGTGTTGCAGTGGCACCCCAAACGCACTTCCCTCCCACAGTGTGTACTGCAATGCAATGCGATGGCAAATATATTTTGTGCATGCAGTTTTATTCTGAAGTAAACTTTGTAACGCTCCATTTCTGTATTTGATTTTAAATTTAAGGATGGTATTTTTTTTATCCAATTAATCGATTAACCCAAGAAATAATCGGTAAACTAATCAATTATTAAAATCATTAGTTGCAGTCCTACTCTGAGCCCTTTGTCGCAGTTCAGTTGGTAATACCGGATGTGCATCTTCGGGTGTCCAGTTTCAATAACAAACTGGACAGGTTTGTCACCAGGACCATGGTTCCAGAGCCTTCAGTTCACACTTATCTACTGCTTTCCCTCCTCCCAAAACTCTTGCCTCTCACCTCCTTTTTGCAGGATTATCAAAAGGCATTCTGGTGATTAGAATCTATCTAATCACCCTAATCTATCCTTAAAGAGAACTGGCCTGGCAATAAAGTTTGTGTTAAACATTTTTTTTTTGTTACACACACACACCACTTCTAATTAACAAGGATTGCCTGCTGAAAAATACAATACCAAGATCATGGCTGCAGGTCCAGCCATGATCTTGGTATAACAATTTCAAAACCATGATGTACAGGTGGTTCTTCTGTTGCTGGAGGCAGGCAAGATATTTCTCTTGTCTGTCTGGACACTTATTACACTGGATGCCAGTCCATTGGGCTGAGGAAGGAGTTCTTAGTATGGGGACTTGGCCCTCAAGGGAGTCCAGACTTCCCATCAACATTCTGAAAATAAGGGCAATGTGTCTGTCTCTATAGAGATGGACTAGCTGGTTTTAGAGACAATCTGGAGTTAGCAGACTCCCAAAGTAGAAGGTGGGCAAATGGTCTCTTCACCTGGGGGTGTTTCAGGCCTTTGTTACTGGTGAATTCTGGATGTGGATCGTTTTGCATCCCACTTCAACAACAAAGTGGACAGGTTTATGGCTCGAACCAAGGATATTCAAGCCTTCTCAGTGGACACGTTAGTGACCCTATGTGATACATTTCAGCTGATATATAACTTCCTGTGGTATGGGTTTTTCTTCAACTGTTCTGCAGGATCTTGATGGAGGGCATTCTGGTGATCCTAGTGGTTCAGAAATGTCCCAGAAGTTCGGACTTAGACTTCTGGGTGATTCCCCTAGGGCTCTACCTCACCTATTAAAGAGTGCTTTATTCCATCCTGCTTTTCATTGACTGGCTTTGATGGCCTGGCTGTTGGAACCCAGGACCAGAGGGACTGGGGTCTATGCATTTGAAGGCAAAAGGGTGTTTACTTTGAAAGTCTAAGACTGGAATACTTAGTTGCCTGGTATAAAGTACTCTGTGGGATGTATCCTTTCATTTCTCCAATCTTGTCTGGATCAGCACTTGGCCTTGAGTATCTTCAAGGGTCAAATTTCCACCTTTTGGGTTTTCTCAAAAACTCACTTTGGTGAAAACATTTGCACAGGGAGTAGCTCGTATAGCTTCCCCTATTCATTCAACTATTGCCAGGGGATCTTAATCTGTTCTTGTCAGTTCATCAGAGGCCTTCTTTCACGCCCATTGGGGACCTTGGCAGACCTTGCGTGTTCAGTGGTCTTTCCGTCTGCAATACTGGTATTAGAATTGTTGGGCTTATCCTGTAGAGAGCCCTTTCTGGCACCTAATAGAAATAAGGTGGTGCTGAGGCCTCAGGTCTCCTTTCTCCTCAAGGTGGTTTCTTTCTTCCACCTTAGCCAGGACATTGTCCTGCCTTCTCTTTGCCCTGCTCCAAAGCATCTCAAAAAGATTTTCCTGCACTGCTTGGATGTGGTGTGGGCAGTGTGAGTATACCTTTCAGACACTCCCTCTGTCAATTGGATATCATCTTTGTGCTGTTTATGGGCTCTACTTCCACCATTGTTTGGTTGGATTAGGCAGGTAATCATTAATGTTTATGCCTTGAAAGACAAGGTTCCTCCTTTGACTATTAACGCTTTCTCTGCTACCGACGTATGTCATATATTGATGTCAGCAGCAACCCCAGTAAGCGGACTCCTTTCTGTTTTCCTGTGTAAAGGCAACTGTCAAGTTTACTTCTAGTGTAAAGCTGGCTACCACAACATGACACACAGTGGAATGAGGGCAGCACACACACACAATGCCCTATGCATGTGTTTATGTAGATGCAGGGGGCAGCGGGGTTGGTTTAATTTTTTTTTCATCTTATATTTTTACTTTTTTATTTTTTTAAATCTATTAATTTCGATTAATTATAACACACATACAGATCCAACTACATTGGCCTATACAAATAGAGCACAGCAATGGAGTAATAAAATGAACTAGGATCACACTAATCCAGCATGTTATTAATCTCACGTGCCCCACTCAATATGGCCGCTGCTTGAGTGGGGCAACTAAGAATAATAACGTGCTGGATTAGTGTGATCCTAATTCATTTTATTACTTCATTGCTGTGCTATATGTGTATAGGCCAATGCCTTGGCTGGCGCTCGTGCAGAAAGTTTCTTGGGCAAACTCACCGGCCCAAGTGGCTCTGTCGGCTAACGAAGGGAAGGGGGAGGGGTCCGGTGACGTCACGGACATTGACGTCACCGGACTCCCCCCCCCGGGATGATCTCTGTGTGCGTGGAAGGGGTGATCCCTTTTACCTCAATGACACTTCTGCAGAGTGGTGGATGTTGGAGTCGTCCTGTCTTCCAATAAATGTGTTGGAACTTTGAGCGATCCGGTTGTCTCTACGGCATTTAACTTGTCGTTTTGAAGGTCTACCGGTTCAGTTGGACAGCGCCATGGCCATGGCAGGGTCTCGTTATGCAAAAAAGTAAATTGTGAGTAAGGACTTGTATCTGGATAATGAGTATGCTTTTATCAGGAGAATGTTCAAGTGTGAAGCTGGCCATACACCTTACAATTATCTGCAGCGTTTCTATGGTCAGATGGAAAAGGTGGAACTGATTCCTCCATCCACATTAAACTGTGTGAATGGAGGAATCTCCCGCTGGGCCAAGCTTCAGTATCTTGCTAGTCAGCCCCGCTGGCTCTCAAAACACCTAAACAATGCCGGCATCCAATCAGACTGTTCAGGTATTTTGGGAGCCAGCGGGGCCGACTGAAGGTGCCCAAAAAATACTGCATGTCACATTTTGTACGGTCCGGAAATGCAAAACGTGTCAAACGCACTGCACTGCAGCTAACATACTGATAGCCCCACTCCAGCAAAAAAAAAACTGGAACGCATGAAAAACGCGGCAAAAACGCATAGCACCGCATCTGCAGATCAGGACCTGAAACTCATGTGAACAGGCCCTTAGAGCGCTTGCCACGTCATTGCCAATGTCTGACACTGTGAGGCGGAGTATTGTTTCAACACTAACAAAAGGGATGGAAGATGTCATTAAACCGTAATGTGTGAATGCTGCTTTGCATTTGGATTTAAAAAAAAATTCAGTCCCACCTTAGAATAGAGCAGGGGTAGCCAAACTCCGGCCTTCACAGCCACAGTCGTGGCTGTGAGCATCTTGCAATGCCTCATGGGATTTGTAGTTCCACCACAGCTGGAGGGCCGGAGTTTGGCTACCCATGGAATATAGGGTAGTAATATTTTATTAACGTTTGTTTATTAATAAAATAGTGATGTATAGTGTGTTTTGTTTTTTTCAACTTTTTGCTGATGTCTTTTGTTTTTCTTTAGGAGTTATGAGGATCCACTGGGCGATCATTATGGATCATCCTTGCCTCAGTCTGGAAGTCTTTCCAGCCTTGGACCTGCTCCATTAACTGTTGTCCCCAGCGGCCCTTGGCGGCAACCAGAACTGCCGGAAGTTCTTGCTATGTTGAGTTACACTTTGGATGCTGTGAGACTGAATGCTGCTGCTTACTTGCAGCACCTGTCCTATCGTAATGAGGAGGTCAAGAAAGAGGTTTGTGTTTTGGCCTGTAGCTGATTGCAGATAGGGATTGTCTTTTTTGTTTTATGTAGTACAGTTTTACCATATGAAATTTAAAGGAGAACTATGAGGTGAGTGCTTTTCACTCACCTCATAGTTCTAGCCGACCTGTGACAATGAGACTGTCACAGGCCGGCTCAGTAGATTGGGAGGTAAGCGAACACATACCGCTGTTTGCTCACCTCTCGATCCTGTCACGGCAGAGAGCTGGATTCCACCCGCTACGATCCGCCAGCGCTGACTGGCGGAACGGACGGGGGAGGGGGCGGGTACAGCTGGCTCTGCCTCTAGATAGGCAGAGCCAGCTGTCAGTAACGCAGCTGGGCGGATCCAGACATAATTGTCAGGATCCGCTTCAGCTGCGGCGTCTTAGTATACCGCGAGCAGCAGCTCGCTGTATACTGCGGCGTCTCAGTATACCGCAAGCTACAGCTCGCGGTATACTGAGCCTAGGGTGACGGGAGGACGCTAGTTTGTGTCCTCCCGTTACCCTAAGGAGAACTATGGGGAAAAGCCTTAACCCCATACTTCTCCTTTAACCCCTTCATGACTGAGGGCTTTTTTTTTCATTTTTTGCACCCATGTTATATTCCACATTTTAGGCCTGAAAATGACTTCAAACCCCCAAACATTATATATTTTCTGAATGCCAAGACCCTATAGAATAAAATGGTGGTAGTTGCAAATTTTTATGTTGCGCAATATCAATTTGGAGATACCCCAAAATACTGGCCCTGGAATGATTGCTCTCACTCCGGCGTGAGCGTCGATACCCAACATGTGTAGCGCGTTCGTCGTTTTCATATGTAGGCACGTCCGACGCTTATATACGTGGCGACGCGCGTGCTCACGGGGACGGGTGACTGTTACATTTTTTTTTTGCTTATTAGATTTATTTTAATGTAAAACTTTTTTTTTACTTTACTTTGACTGCTATCACATAGGGGGCTTACAAACCCCCCCATGTGATAGCAGATGGTGGTGACAGGTACTCTTTAAGGTGATGCTGGGGGTCCAAAAGACCCCCAGTGTCACCTTTACACTGTAAATAAGCTATTGAAGTGCAGATCGCACAGAACTGACAGCCCAGGGACCGGAAGTGATGCAATATGCATCGCTCCTGGTCCCATAGAACGGGGAGGGGATCGATGAACGGAAGTTCGTCGACCTCCTCCCCGCGGACACCAAGGAAGCCGGTCCCGGGCCCGTAGGAGGGGCAGCGGAGCCCGGGAAGCACGGCGGCGGTGTCCGGCGGGGGGGCGGCCCCTTCTACGGGACACAGAAGCGATCTGGCAACAGGTAAGTCGCTAGAATCGCTTCTGTTGTAAAGCCGACAGTCAGCTTTACAAGTTTAAACAGAGTCCCGGCGGCAATAGCCATTTAACGACTTCTGCTGTTTTGCTGATACTCGCTCCATGGCTCTGAGCGCCAACAATCATCCCACGTTCAAAGGCTGTTAAATCGCGTTGTTTACCCATATCTTCAGAAAAAAAATCACTTCTACTGTCGTGGTAATCAACCTGCTTCCCTATTTATAATGGTCTGTCCCTCTAGCAACTTCAGCGCGAGATTATAGCTAAATTGACTACAAACGTCAGGTGGTTATAATAATCTGGCCACTCAGTGTATAACTCGGTTCAATCTCAAAAATATTCGTAACCAGTTCAAATGATGATGGAAAAACGAATAGTGAAATCATGTCCTCCCACTCAGACTTTTTTCCATTTAAGTGTTTTTATTTTTTTTCCAACAAAAGATAACAGTAAATAAATGCAGTGATAGAAAGACATACAGCCAGCATGGGATACATTCCACCGTTGTAAGGCTACTCCACATAGTATTACCATTGCACAACATCTTAGGATCAGTCAAATCCGCTACCACCTTGTGACAGTAGTGCCCTCTATGATCATTTCCACCCGTAACAGTTCGCCTTCTAAATATGGTTCTCATCTTGTGGATACATCCTTCTATTGCGCTTCCCAGGTGCCTCTTTTACTGCTGTTGCCTCCCCCACCCCATTAATGATATATCAACCCTCCTGTCAGGTATTAGACAAGTTGGTGCGGAGCATGGTCCTATTTGCTTGTGATCCGCCACTCCTCTGTACTATGGGTTAGTGCTTCTCAAGCAGCCATCCGTCCCAAGCGCTGGCCACGCCCCCGGGTTAGTGCCTTTTAGTGTTCAGAGTAAGAATTACCCCATACTGTAAACCTGTCTGCGCCCCTACCAAAGGGACCAGAAGGTAAAACTAACAAGAGGAGCCAGAGGCAATAAATTGAGATCAGTAAAGAAAGAGGGATTTTTCCCCCACC
>NW_017306758.1:855477-891168 GCF_000935625.1 Nanorana parkeri | reverse complement strand
GCGGGTAAGGGACATCAACTCCATCCCATCTCCCACTCAGACTTAAAATCAATGCTACCCACTCACCAGAATCCATTAGTCAAATCAGTGTAACCACAGGACACTCCTCTCCAAAAACAAAGAAACTTACAAAGAGCTTCTTTCCTATTTCCTCCGTAAGTGTGTTTGATAGCTCACAAACGTTAAGAGAAACAGTGTATCCTTTTCCACAGCATACTCTTTCTTCTGCTCGATACTTTCACTAAATCAGCTGGCGATCTCCTTCACACTTCTCACATAGGTTGCTCGGAACCAGGATAATATTGCACCGATAAAAGACATATACTTCACATAGCATAAAATCTTTTTAACCCCTTCATGACTGAGGCCTTTTTTTCATTTTTTGCACCCATGTTATATTCCACATTTTAGGCCTGAAAATTACTTAAAACCCCCCAACATTATATATTTTCTGAATGCCAAGACCCTATAGAATAAAATGGTGGTAGTTGCAAATTTTTATGTTGCGCAATATTAGCGCAACTCCTTATTAAACCCCAATATTTAGTGAAAAATTTAATTAAATGCCCCAAAACACAACAAAATACCCATTTTTTTAATGAAATATAAAAGATGAGGTTACAACGAGTAAAACGATACCCAACATGCCCAGGTTACAAATTGCGTGCATCCGTAAAACGGCGAAAAACCCCAGTACCCCAAAAAGTCCATAGACGCTTTAAAAGCCCCCACAGGTCATCAATTTAGAGATACCCCAAAATACTGGCCCTAGAATTATTGCTCTCACTCACCCAACATTTGTAGCACGTTCATCGTTTTCATACGTAGGCGCACCTGACGTGTGTTTACGTGGCGACGCGCGGGGGCGGGGGACTTTAAAAAATTTTTTATTAGATTTATTTTATTTAAATTTAAACTTTTTTCTTTTTTTTTTAACTTCAATTCCCCAACGATAAAACCAAAAAGCTTCAATGGGGATCCACAATGGAAGGAAGATAGCAGCAACGTGTGCGCTCGTCCCCTTTTGTTTTGATTTATGTTGTGTTGACACGGCTGAAATCACACATTAATATGATTGATATCTATAGGTAATGTGGATGCTACCTAGAGTCTCTTCAGCTTCTCCTCCAACTTCTACTCCAGCTACTGCCTTTGCTACTGATCTTTCTGAACTGATGCAATTGGGTCTACTCCGAATTCCTTTGACCCCCGAGAAGTGGTGTTGCTGGCAGCTCAACCTCTGTCTTTACTGTGGTGGGGCGGGCCACTATGTGTGAGCCTGCCCTAACAAAGCCAGTATTTGTCATCTCTTCTGCAGCTACTCCTGATTATTTTGCCATTAGTTGGACCACTCCTATTGCTCTCCCCTTTTCTCTAGAGCCTCCAAAGTCAAGCTATCCTTGACTCAGGAGCATGTAGCTGCTTCATTGACTGTAATTTTGAGAATCAGTACCATATTCCTCTACAAGTCATGAAGACTCCCTATTCATCTTGTCCTGTAACACACAAACCTTACCAATTACTGTTTTACTTTGAGTCTGGCCATTCTGAACTGCTTTGATGTAATTGCTACCTCTATTTCCTATAATTCTGCCGCAAGTAGACCGGAATACAGGCAAGGTGATGTTCCAGTCCATCTATTGTTTACAGAACTGTTTTTGCCCTACTACCTTTGTGCCATCAGTGTCCCTCAGTCAACCTAAAGACAGTCCAGATCTGCATCAAGCTATCCCAGCAATTTATCATGATTACCTGGATGTGTTTGACAAGCGGAAAGCCGGCATACTTCCACCTCACAGGCCTTATGATTGTCACATTGACCTGTTACCAGGGGCAGAAATACCTTTTGGGCAAATTTTTCCATTATCTGAACCTGAGCTGGGGGCCTTGAAGGAATGTATGGATGAGAACTATGGGGATAAGTGTTTTTCCCCATAGTTCTCTTTAGGGTCACGGGAGGACATGTACTGACCACCTCCTGTGACCCAAAGCTCCGTATATAGCGGGTTATTGCAAGCGATATACTGTCGAGATCCACCCAGCTGCATGAGTGACAGCTTGCTCTGCTTATCTAGAGGCAGAGTCAGCTGTGTCAGCCCCCTCCCCCGTCCGTTCCTCCACTCAGCACTGGAGGATCGTGAGCGGGGATTCCCTGTGGGGACTGACCGGTCACCACTCACTGCAGGGAGACGATCGGCAAGAGAGCAGATCGGTGCATGTTTCTGCTCACTTCCTGATCAATAGAGCCGACCTGTGACAGCTTATTTGTCACAGGTCAGCTCTAACTATGAGGATGAGTGGAAATCACTCACCTCTTAGTTCTCCTTTTTTAAGGGTTTTATTCGCCCCTCCACTTCACCTGCCAGGGCTGGAATATTCTTTGTTGAAAAGAAAGACCAGTCACTTCGGCCTTGAATCAGATTACCATAAAAAAACGTTATCCACTTCCTCTGGTTCCAGAATTTTTTCAGAGACTTCGCTCAGCTACTATAATCACCAAGCTAGACCTCCGAGGGTGCCATGCTGTTCTCCGCTGGGAGCAGAGATCTCGCTGCCTGATCAGCAGCTACATGATCGGTCAGTTCTCGGTATGAGAGCTGGCATGGGACAACTGCAGTGTACCACACCGGCTTTAAGCAACGGGGAGAATATGCTTTACTCTCCCAGCACAACTTTAAATAAATTAGGTAGGATAATGTCAGGGGAGGATATATGCAGCATTCTGCATCAGCAAACACAATCTTATGGTGTGTATTTGCCATTTCTAGGCCCCGGATTTACAGATTCAAGAGACACTTGGACAAGAGGGATATGGGAACTATTAGTGACATGTATACACACATACTGGTTAAACTGGATGGACCTGTGTCTTTTTTCAATCTGGCTGCTGTACTGTCATCACTGCTCCCTCTCATGTCATATACCTTTTTAGAAATCCCTAGAGAGCAGCTGTAAAAATGGACGTTTCCTCATTTTATTTTCCTTACTATTTTTTTCCCTATTAGCTAACATTATGAGGTTTTGTTTTTTCTTGCTGATGTCAGCTATTTCTAGTAGATGGAATAGCTGAGGAACGTTTAAAGAAATATAACAAATATGTTCCCTTATTTTATATTTTTAGCATAAAATATTCAGCAACCAGACAATACCTTTTACCACGTTCCACACCAAAGCAACTAGGATTATGTGGTTCTATATTAGTAGATTGTGCTGTGTCCTGATATTTTTCAGCATGTGTCTTAATGGAGTACTTGAATGCATTTTTAAGATGGGTTATAACTAGTAGGAAAGTGCGTTTCTTGAAGAAAGAGCAGATCTTTTTTGTGCGGAGTGATAATGATTGAAAGCCACATGCCGTTTGACTGGCCAGTTAAGGCCTTGGGCATTATGCATTGCTATGCGTATGTCAGCTTTAAGGGAAGACATGAAATCTAGGGAAGTGTATAGAACTGGTCATGTCACCAAGTGGGTACTCCCCACCCAGCAGATATCGACCGAGGGCCCGAGTCACCGCTCCCAGGAGGCTCCCACGGGAATGCATCATGGGGTGGCTAGGCGTCCAGCTTTTCACCGACCGGGAGAGAGTAAGGAGGGAACACAGAGGGCACCTAATTGAGGTACAATTCGAGAGCTACCCAGTACGGGCAGCACACTTGGCACGAACAGGGGGAATCCCCGATGGTCGAGACAAGTGAGGGCGAACGACCACCACCGGCAGCCTAACCCCGTCCCGGCAATAGAATATTGTGAAATGTAGAATGAGCGGCTAATACCTCCCATAAGTCGTATATCAAAAAGAAAATGCACAGAGCATTGTAGCTGAGAAATTATGTTGTCCAGTCGGCCAGGTCCGCCCGAACGGGAGAAACCCCAGCAGGTGCAGGGCCTTAGGAGAGTGGAAGGCAACTGTGAGGGCGTAACCAGTAAACATTTTGGAAGGTCCATTGTAGAATGTTGGTAGGCACACTCCCGCCAAAAAAAAGGAAGAACAGGAACTATAATAGATCCTGAAGCAGGACATTGGCAGTCCTCAATGAGGGACTTGTAGGTATCAATTGAGGTATAGCAGAGATTCCAACGCCCACAGGCTCTCATGTCGGGGCTGTAAGAGCTGAAGAGTGTTGATGTGGACGATCCCAGAGTGGTGATGATGGAATAGTTGGGACTCCTCTGCTCGTAGAGACTTGCAGTAAATTCTTGCCCAGCTGCAGGGGATCCATCGCGATGAGGCCCATTTGTAGGAGCAGTGTCACACGTGCCGCTGCCATGTTGGATTCCCGTGTCTCAGGCCGGAGCATCTTCGGCTGTTTCTTGGAGCTTTTGGGTCTCCCCCCGGCCATCAAGGTGGACACTGAGGCTCGGGGATGTTGTGCCTAGCGGAGGTGAGGTGGAGTGGAGCGGCCGAGGGCCGGGATCGGGGTGACATGGCTGCCGTGGGGTGGAGCTCACACGCTAGGCGGCCATCTTAGTGGCGCCCACGCATGCGCCCCTTGATTTCTGTTCTTTGATGAAGGCGCTATTTGATACATGACCGCTTACCGCATAACCAATATACTATTGGGGATGTGGGGAATGTGGCATGCTTTTCAACATATGGTGGCAGTGCCCTAAGGCTCAAAACCTTTAGAGCAGGGATCTCAAACTCATTTCACGCAAGGGCCACTGGACAAATTTTGTTCTCCCATGGGGCCCCTTGCCAAATTTCATAATTAAAAATAAAATGTAATTATATATGGTACCAGGGTTAATGTCTGCGTGTGTTTATATTGGCAGTATGTGTTTGCGATGGTTTCTATTTATGCAATGTCAGTATATTTTTGTGATGCTTTGTGTTTCCTGTCAGGATTTCTGTGAATTATGTTGGTATGTGTTGTGACGGACCCCGGTACTCAGGATGAGTATGTCCGCCTCTGTAACCTTCCTTGCTCAGGAGATATTGCACCCCGGTGATCTTTAGCACCCAGTCACTAGCTGGAACCAAGTGTAGGGTGAAACAAACTCTCTTATTGAGCAACTGTGCAACCATTTCTACACAAAGTGATCAGATAAGATTATAATCCCATCACATATACCGTGCCCTCTCCACACATTCTGACTGCACAACCCCGCAGGGGTCTAGCTGCTAAAGAGCTCCATAGCAGGAGTCTGGCCAGATGCAGGAGAATGTCATTGTCCTGAGCTCCTTGGACTACAAAGGGTGCACACATAACCCATAAACAGATGAGCATGTCGTCACGTGTGTGTGTGTGTCTCACGTGCCTTGCTGTGAGCCGGAAGTGATGAGGAAGGCCTTCCCTTGCAGCTCTTGTCTGAGCCCCACTGGAGATGGAACAGTAGTTGTACAGACAGAGGGATACAAGTGCCTGTGGCTGGTATGAGTGTTTGACACACTGGATACGCTGATGTTGACAGCAGGATGTCAGAGGTAGCTGGTGGCAGATCAGACGACACTGGTGTGAGGAGCTGAAGTGTAGTCAGGAACAAGCGGAAGAGCCGCTCTGCTCAGTAACGGTTTGTTGGGGGCGTGCGTGCCCGGCGGGGGGCGTGCCTGGCGGAGGGGCGGGAGGGAGCTGCGGCTAGCACTATCTTCAGGGATTTCTGTAATATGAGATCTACCACCGAACTAGGTCTTATTTTGGGGGGAGGTCTTATATTACAGAAACCCCTGAAGATAGTGCTAGGTCTTATTTTCGGGGTAGGTCTTACTTTCGGGGAAACACGGTATGTGATATGATTACATTTAGTGATTTGTGTTCTATCTCTGGACGCATCGATCGTGCATCCAGGGAAAGTGATTGTTTTCTAACTACATGTAACCATATTACATGTTGTTGTGTGCTGGCATTTACAGGCTGCGGCTATTGCCCCGATCATTAATTTGAACGAGTGATGGTTGTCGCTTGTAAACACCAGATTTCCTGCTGCAGGAAAACGCAAGCTCCTGACGCATGAATCCCTAATTTTGTTTGTTTGAATATCTCCTCTTTTGAACCACCTGTAAGTAAGCTGATTGTGTTTTAACCCTTAAAAAAAAAATCTAAATATTTTTTCGTCCTTCAAGGTTTGCCGTCTACGTGGAATACCACCCCTGATCAGTCTCCTGGAAGATTCAAGGGCTTCTGTCAGGCTTGCAGCATGTGGTGCACTAAAGAATCTCTCATATGGCCCTGCACGGGAGAACAAAATGGCTGTAAAGAATTGTGATGGCGTGCCAGCTTTGGCGAGACTCCTGCGCAGGAGAGGAGATGGGCAAGAAGGGAGGGAGATGGCTGAGTGTGTAACTGGTGAGCCAGAGATTTTATACAGGTTTAAGAGTAGGCTAGCGTTTGCTAATTTCCTATAATTACTGGATAAAGGAAAATTTATTTTAAAAATGCACGTGTCTTTCTTCGTATGTGTCTGTTAATTATATATTATTGGTAAATATTCACTAGGCACTCTTTGGAATTTGTCTTCTCTGGATTCTATCAAAATGGAGCTTGTGGATCAAGCCTTGTACACTTTGACCCAGGAGATCCTGGTCACCTATTCTGGATGGCAAAAAGAAGGTGTATTGGCAAATGCAGAGAATGGGAAATCCCAGCATATTGAATGGGAACCAGCTCTAATTAATACAACAGGTTGTTTGAGGTAAGCATGCAGAGATAATTTGTGCTTTAAATTTTTTTTTAAGTGACACTGTCTCCACAGTGTCTAGAATTAAAGATCTTAGTCTGTAAGAGCCCGTTCACACCAGTTGCAGTGCGTTCCGGCCCGATTCTGGCCAGAATGCAATGCCTCGCATTGTGGTCGGCTCACTTTTTAGTGGGGTGGGAGGGGGTGTGACGGGCCATTTGAAATGAATGGCACCGTAGCCACGTCTTCCGGCTGCAGTGCAATTGCCCGCATGGGATCGCAAGGCACATTGTGCCTGCGGTCCGGTCCAGTGTGGTGCGATCAAAATGCTGCAAGCACTATTTTGATCGGACCGCAGGCACAATGTGGTGCACACGGGTGATCGCATTGTGGCCGGTGGACGTCGCTATGGTGCCATTCATTTCAATGGCCAGTCACGCCCCCTCCTGCCCTACAAAAAAGTGAGCCGGCCGCGATGCAGTGCGTTCCGGCCAGATTCGGACTGAAACACACTGCATATGGTGTGAAAGTACCCTTAAAGAAGATACTCTATATTGTGCTTGCATTTCTAGCAGCACATGTGTTAAAACTCTGACGTTGCTCATAACTAGTTGCGACAGGTGTCCGAAACTTTGAGGGGTGACAAATACCTGCTCCTCCTGCCATGCTCTGTGGCCTCTGACCAGCTCACAGGTTCTGTTGTAGGAGCCAGTGAGTGAAACCATAGTGTGCATAGGAGTGGGTATTTACACACCCAAAAGTTTCCATCAGCCAGGGATCAGAAACGTTGTAGCTTTGTACCACACAAGCTGCCAAAAAGGTAAATATAAAGCATTTTCTTTTACTGATTGTTTATATTTTATTTTCAACCCTGTAGTGTCAGGGTACATTTTAAAGCTAATTGTACTTGTACTTGTATAACCTTTTTAAAGTAAAGCATCTTAACAATAAACCTTCTCATTCTAGAAATATCTCATCTGAACGATCTGAAGCACGCAGGAAAATGAGAGAGTGTGAGGGGCTGGTGGACTCTGTAGTTCACATATTGAGGTCAGAGGTTGGTCATGGACACGTTAACAGCAAGGTACAGATTAATGCTCTTCTCAATTAGAAGTGAATTCCAGTTCTATGTAAATCCAATTTTAAAAATTGTCGTTTTTCTAGTCACTCTACTGCTTTCTATAGAGGTGGACAATTTAACACTTTTGCTGCTGCCGACTTATGCCATATGTCGGCAGTAGAAGGGCCCTGTAAGCAGACTCTGTTTAGATATGTTAAGCTGACTGTTTTACACTCCGTGACGAAAACGCGAAATTATTTAATCCACACGGATTCGCTTATTTTCGGCTATTTTATAGCCGCTAATGTGCGGAATCCGCTGTATTATCGCGCTTACACTATTTTGGGGGCCGCACAGTTTCTGCAATGGTATGAACAATGCATATTAAAGTACATTTGTTTTCTGTTTAGAGCGGTACCGGGTGTATTTGTATAGCCGAATATGCGCGGACCACCGCTCCAGTGTGTATGGAGCCTCACTGGAGACAGGGAGTAATATTGTCCAAAGTGAAGTGAGCCCCCACCCCACTTTTTCTCATAATTGGTCATAATACGACTGGTGGGTGAGTCCTTGATTGATTAGCAGTGTTCATGGGTCAGTTCACCACCTTTATTAAGTAGCCACAGATGGCACAAGCATAGAACTGTCTCTGTGGAGTTTAAACATGATGTTAAAATTTGACTTACCGTTTGATTTAAACAATAGATGGGACACAGCCTACAGCGGCATTCCTGTATCGGTTTATTTCAGACTCTTCTGATGGGGCTAGATCTTTATTGCCCCTTCCTACCTCCTGTATGTTCCTATTGGTCAGTGAATTTGCCCAACATAGTGATAGGCCAATTGAATTTTTGGGGGTTACTCAATTGTCTGTATTTAATACCTGCATCAGTTTATTCCCTTTCCCTGTTGTCCTCTGTATTTACCAGTGGCCTCTTGATTGCTTATTTGAGTGTCCCTTTTACTGTTGCCATAGCTACTACTAACTAACCCTATGTAAACAAACTGCAAAAGCAGCTGGGAGTTTGTTTACATTTCTAAAGTGTGCAGCTGGCTTTCTTAGAGACGTTCTTCAGGCTGGGGAAAAATGGCTCCTGCAGCAAAGGCGTTAACGTTCTTAGAGTTACTGAGTTCTAGTGACTAAGTATTTATTTATGATTTTGCTTAGTCATTTTGTTTCAAGACAGATGGCTCCAACTCCCTTTTGCTCTGCTTCCTTTAACTTCCTCTTGAGTATAAGAGCACAAGGCAGGCTCCAGTAGTTGTCCCTCTACTAGCTTTGAGGAGAGCAGGGGAGTGGCTTGCCTGTGTGTTTGTGTCTTCTTCAGGACTTTAAGAATAAAAAATGTTCAAAGAGGTGAATATTTGGGAAAGCACTGTAAGAAATGTTTGTTTTGTCATTGTGTTTTCTGTTTCATTTACCCTTTAGCTTGTGGAGAACGCTGTGTGCCTGCTTAGGAATCTCTGTTACCACATTCATCGTGAGATCCCACAGGCTGAAAAATATCAGGAAACCCCACAATCCACTAATACAGAACCACAAAATCCTAGTTGCTTTGGTGTGCGACGTGGTAAAGGTATTGTCTAGTTGCTGAATATTTTATGCTGTTAAATAAAAAAATAAGGGAACATGTTTGTTATATTCCTTTAAACGTTCCTCAGCTGTTCATCTACTAGAAATAGCTGACATCAGCGAGAAAAAAATACATGACTTTAGCTAATAGGGAAAAAAAAGTAGTGAGGAAAATGAAATGTGGGAATGTCCATTTTATACTAGTTTTTACAGCTGCTAAAGGGATTTCTGAAGGCATATGACATGAAGATGGGAGCAGTAATGAGGACAGTACAGCAGCCTCTCGGCAGAGAGACTGCTGAGCTAAACTGTGGCAACTGAAAAGCGTAGTGGGGTTCTGAACAAGGATGATGCTCACTCCTGTGATGCTGGGGTCAAGTGTCCAATTGCTTGTTCACCCTGAAAAGACACATGAGCTTTAATAGCATCCTAGTCTTAGTCCATAGAGTTCAGTATTGAGTTGGCCCACCCTTTGCTGCTATAACAGCTTCAACTCTTCTGGGAAGGCTGTCAACAATGTTTAGGAGTGTGGTCTATGGGAATGTTTGGCCATTCTTCCAGAATTTTGTGAGGTCAGGTACTGATGTTGGACGGGAAGGCCTGGCTCGCAGTCTCCGCTCTAATTCATCCCAAAAGTGTTCTGTCGGGTTGAGGTCAGGACTCTGTGCAGGCCAGTCAAGTTCTTCCACCCAAAACTCGCTCATTTATGTCTTTATGGACCTTGCTTTGAACACTGGTGCACATTCATGTTGGAACAGGAAAGGGCAATCCCAAAACTGTTCCCACAAAGTTGGGAGCATGAAATTGTCCAAAATGTCTTTGTATGCTGATGCCTTTAAGAGTTCCTTTCACTGAAACTAAGGGGCCAAGCCCATCCCCTGAAAAACAACCCCACACCGTAATCCTCCCTCTACAAAACTTTACACTTGGCACAATGCAGGCAGACAAGTACCGGTCTCTTGGCAACGGCCAAACCTAGACACATCCATCAGATTGCCAGATAGAGAAGCGTGGTTCGTCACTCCAGAAAACAAGTCTCCACTTCTTTAGAGTCCAGTGGCGGCGGTCTTTACACCACTGCATCCGACGCTTACACTTGATGTAAGGCTTGCATGCAGTTGCTCAGCCATGGAAACCCATTCTATGAATCTCTCTACGCACTGTTGTGCCAATCTGAATGCCACACGAAGTTTGGAGGTCTGTAGCTATTGACTCTGCAGACAGTTGGCGACTTCTTCTCACTGTGCGCTTCAGCATGTGCTGACCCTGCTCTGTCATTTTTCGTGGCTGAGTTGCTTTTGTTCCCAATTGCTTCCACTTTGTTATAATACCACTAACAGTTGAATGTGGAATATTTAGTAGCAAGGAAATTTCACGGATGGACTTATTGCACAGGTGGCAACCTATCATGGTACCAGGTACTTGATTGTATACACGTGTGTCCATGGAGGTGATTGGAACACCTGAATCCAATGATTTGGAAGGGTGTCGCAATACGTTTGGCAATATAGTATATCTGAGCCACATACAGGTGCCTGGCCCCCTTTGGAGTGCACATTTTTAAAACTTTTTGTAAGCAGGACAGGATGCTGACATACAAAGAGAAATAGTGAAAAGATCTCTGTATCTACTGATCATCTGACATTCCATTTTCATTTTAACTGAAAGTAGCCTCTGTTTTACAAAATGTTCACAATGCTCTGTATTCCAGATTTGTGATGGTGTTTTGTTTTTTTTTTTGCTTTTTCTTTATCCCCGCTGCCTTAGCTTTCCTAGCAATTTTAACTTTGGGACGTTTGACTTCACTATGGCAGATTTAATGTAACTTGTATATCTAGTCAAGTGTTCTTTTCAGTAGTCTTCTTATGGCTAACCCGATTGTTTCTTAGGAAAAAAGACTCCTGAAGAGGCACCCGACAGTGTGGATTTTCCAAAGAGAACAGTTCCCGCAAAAGGTAACTAGTTTAAAGAACAGTGAGGTTAATTTCTCAAAACTGGAGCAGTTGCCCAAGGCAACCAATCCGCTTCTATATTTTAATTTTCAAAGCTTAACTGAAGAAACTAAAACGATAAGCTGATAGAATCTGGAGCAGTTGTTCATAGTAATCAATCTGCTCTAGTTTTGATAAATTCTGCCAAGTATGTTTAATGGTTTTTCAGAGGTTGGATATTTTTATTTAGCCCTTTTGCATATTTGCTTAATGCGTTTTCAATTAAAATCAGTGGTAATGCATCAATATGCATGTCAACACATGCTTTGACACCTGTCATGAATGCAAAGTGTATTGCAGGGTGTTAACGTGATACAATTGCATTTGTGATTTGTTTGTAAACCCTTGTTTTTATATATAGTTTGTGAGAGGTTTATTCGGTATCATTTTTTTCAACCTTTTTAATGATTCATGTGACTAGATGCATATGTATGTATAGTCTTGTGGTCTCAGACCATGAATTATGCAGCTGATTACAGGTGATGGAACAGTGGCAAACAAATCTGTAAGGACAGCCCTGTAGAACTCCTTCCACTCTCAACAAGCCTGTTTCTTGGCAAGTAATGAGGAGTGAATCCGTACAGTAGAAACGGTCGCACGTCTTCGTTCACACTGCTCGATTCTCGTACGATCGCGGGAGTTCCCGCAATTCTCGTACGAGAATCGAGCAGTGTATGGGCACCTATAGAAACAATGACTGTGAAGCAATGACCGCAACATATTAATTCTGGACCTGTTTTAAATTTGAAGCCTCTTTTGTTTAATTTGGTTGGCCCGGGTTCCACTAGGATGTCTGCGCAGCCCACCTTCTGTTGACTATACTCTGCATGTGCGCACCATTTTTTTTTTTTTCTTTCACTCAATGCATGCCGACCAGATTTTCCTCCACTTCCTGCGGTCAGTAAAGATCACACAGTGGTCCTAGGACATACTGGGCCCCTCTGCCTAAAGTGACTGGTCACAGAAGGCACACCCTTCCTACCTCAACAAACATGGTGGGATCATAGGCACAAGGGGATTGGGTCTGGGCTGGCCCAATCTGCCCACTCAGTTAACAGAGCTGATTTGATTACTTCAACTGCTGCCTTTTGGGTGCTCCCTCCTCCCCTCCCCTGCTATTCAGGGAGAACATTTTCAGCTGTCTGAATGTATGGTTTGGCCCTATTAGAGGTCTCAGCCCAAAGGGGCATCATATGGGCCCTTGTCATCCTCTCAGGCAGAGTCTGTCTCTGATTTCCCTCTGACTTATCCCTCTCTTTCATGAAGAGAAGGATGAGGATGATTCCCTTTTCGATTCAGGGGATGGGGGCCCACTCCACAGAAATACCTGTAAAACTGAAGGATACCACTGTATCCTTATTGACACCGTTCATACGTGCTTGCCTTAGAGCAGTCTGCGTCAGCCTGACCAAAGGTCGCTAGCCTAGGTTCCCTGAAAATGCAAAGACCATACCTGTGCACTCGCTTTTACAGCCTGTGTTGCACTGGGTGTCAGGGTGTCAGACCTCACCCTGAAAACATTTTTGTCCCTCCTAAAAGTGTTGCACAGCAATACCTAACTGAGAAGGATTTGCTGAATAAATGGGTGGTTCCAGCCATTTCATGCCTTTTTACAAAACCTTGATGGTCTCTGTTGAGAATGTCCCTGTGTTCATGGACCCAGTAGACAAAAGATTGGAGGCCCTTCCTAAGGCCCTGTTCTCCATTGCACGTTCTGCTATGATGCCTGCTTTTGAAATCTTGGCTGTATGGTCTAAGGACATACCTAGCGTCCCCAGATGTGTTGTGACACATCTCCCTGTTCAACAACTGGAACTCTGGCCACGGCCCTTTTCTGTGTTGACAAATTAACTTCTTTGTGGTAAATATTAGGGCTGTGGAAATGAAAGATTCATTTCTCGATTAATCGTTAAACTTTTTGATCGATTAAAATTATTTTGATCGCTAATGAAAACACATTTACCTCTCCGCTGGCTTCCGGGAGTCCCGTCGGCTAACGAAGGGAAGGGGGGAGGAGTCCGGTGACGTCTATGTCCGTGACGGCTAATGAAGGGAAGGGGGAGGAGTCCGGTGATGTCACCGGACTCCTCCAACCCCCCCCCTTCGTTAGCCGACTGAGCCACTTGGGCCAGTGGGTTTGCCCAAGAAACTTTCTGCACGAGCGCCAGCCAAGGCATAGGCCTATACACATACAGCACAGCAATGAAGTAATAAAATGAACTAGGATCACACTAATCCAGCACGTTATTATTCTGAGTTGCCCCACTCAAGCGGCGGCCATATTGAGTGGGGCATGTGAGATTAATAACGTGCTGGATTAGTGTGATCCTAGTTCATTTTATTAATTGATTGCTGTGCTGTATGTGTATAGGCCAATGTAGTTGGATCTGTATGTGCGTTAATATTGATTAAAAATGTTTTAGATTAATCGAACACGAACATTTTTATCATTACCAGCCCTAGTAAATATGCAAAAGATTCTCCTTGTGCAAAAAGTGTCTCAAGAGATGCCCTGTGGATGCCTCTTTGGTGACTCCTTGAATACCTACATCAAGGAAGTCATGACTGAGAGGTTTACCCTGTTACCCCAGACAAAAGGAGACCAAAGCACTTGCGGGTAGGCTTCACCGTCGGGGCATTCCCTCTGTGGGATACCTGAACAATCTCCTGCTGAAGGAGCAATCGTTCCAGACTATCAACCAATGTCCAACGGACCGTGCAGAGCTTCTATTGTATACTTAATTTCTAGAAATCAGCGTTGTATCCAACTTACTGCTTGGAATATCTGGGCCTAATTTTGGATATGGCCCTGCCCAGCATCTAACTTCCGCAGACCAAACTCTGGCCTCTCCGCTGCAATGTTTTGACCCTACGGTTCAGGAGTTACCCAAACATTCACTTTTGCATGAAAGTAATGCGACCAATGGTCTTTTTTAAGCTAGCACCTTATGGCCAGTTCCATTCCCGACTGTTTCAACTCAACAATCTGGCAGCGTGGCACAAACAGTCTGGGCCTCTGGATGGCTACATACATCTGTTCAACATAAACAGGCTTGCCCTTGCAGATTCCCAATATGGCGCTAGAATTATGAAAATCCTTTTTTCCAATGACTTGGAAGGTGCATGCAGCAAATGCTAGCCTGTTAGGCTGGGGGGAATGCCTAGATACCCTCTAAGTCCAGAGGAGTTTACTAATGGACGAATCAGTATCTTGGCAATTCAGTTGTCCCATCTTTGCTGGACTTCTCGAGCAGGGTCACCTAACCAGGATTCAGTTTTACAATTCAACAGCAATGGCCTGCATCAACCATGGGGGGAAGCACCAGAAGTCAAGCAGCTCAGCGAAGTGGATCAGATTCTGGCTTGGCAAGAACTTTGTATTTCGGCCCTGACCACTGTGCACATCCTAGGCATAGTAAAATTGTCAGGAGAACTTCCTCAGTCATCAATATCTGGATTATTGAGAAGGGTCTCTCTGCCCAGAGGTGTGTTCAGCTCTCTGTCACAGGTGGGAAACATTGAACGTAGACCTCCTGGCATCCACGATCAAAAACAAACAAAACTGGTTTGTTACCACACTCTGGGAACAGTTTAACCTGATTTTAAAACGTTTCCTGTCGTAAGCTCTTCTCATCCTCTCCATAGGATTGAGAAGGAGGGCATTCCTGTGATCTCATT
Organism: Nanorana parkeri; assembly: GCF_000935625.1. NCBI lineage: Eukaryota > Metazoa > Chordata > Amphibia > Anura > Dicroglossidae > Nanorana > Nanorana parkeri. Next base: position 876,251 of record NW_017306758.1, on the reverse strand, counting down.
GCTCTGATCTGGTCCAGGAGGAGTGGTACTCTGATATTCTTAGACTGCTGTCAAAGTCTCCGTGGGCCTTTCTTATCTAGATCTTCTGTCCCAGGGGCTGGTCCATGATCCTTCTACTCAGTCGCTGGCTTTAACTGCTTCTCTTTTTAAAGAAGAACTATGAGGTGAGTGCTTTTCACTCACCTCATAGTTCTAGCCGACCTGTGACAATGAGACTGTCACAGGTGGGCTCAGTAGATCAGGAAGTGAGCAAACACATCCCGGTGTTCGCTCACTTCTCGATCCTGTCACGGCTCCCTGCCGTGACAGGGGAGGGGCTGGATTCCCCCTTCCCCGCTCCGATCCTCCAGCGCTGACTGACGGAACGGATGGGGGAGGGGGCGGGTATCGCTGGCTCCGCCTCTAGATCAGCAGAGCCAGCTGTCACTCACGTAGCTGGGCGGATCTCGACATCGATGTCGGGATCCGCTCCAGCTGCGGCGTCTCAGCTCGCGGTATACTGAGCTTAGGATGACGGGAGGACGCTAGTTTGTGTCCTCCCGTTACCCTAAGGAGAACTATGGGAAAAAGCCCTGACCCCATAGTTCTCCTTTTTAAATGCTAGGCTCTGGATAAACAGGGGCCTAGCAGATTCGGTCATCCCTACTCTCTTAAAGGCTAGGAGGTCAAAGTCTTGTGAAGCCTACCATCTTACCATGGAGGCCCGCTTTGCATTGTACAAGGTTATCAACAGGGCTTGAAAAATTTGATAGTGTCTCACCAGTCAGTCAGCATGACCTGACTATAGCCTTGCAATTTATGTTAAAAAAGTTTGGGGACAGATAGAGCTTTCTTTTTGGAGGTATATAATCACCACATGGTTTTTGTTTTTTTTTATTATATAATTTAAAAAGTACCATAAATGTTTAAAAAAAACAGTTTCCCTACGTTATGTTAAACATTTAATCTTACCCATATTTTTAGTAAAACAAAAGTCAGGGTCACGTCGGGTAAATAGACACCAAACATGTCAAGCCTTAAATTGCGTGCACCCGCAAAAAATCGCAAAAAACGCCCATAGGTGAACAGTAAAAGCGTTTTAATCGTCATCAGTTTAGTGTTATCAGTGATTAAAGGAGAACTATGGGGTCAGGGCTTTTCCCCATAGTTCTCAGTGTAACGGCAGGACACAAATTAGCGTCCCCCATCACCCTAAGCTCAGTATACCGTGAGCTGCAGCTCGCGGTATACTGAGATGCCGCAGCTGAAGCGGATCCCGACATTTATGTCTGGATCCGCCCAGCTGCATGAGTGACAGAGGCAGCTGTACCTTCCCCGTCCGTTCCGCCAGTCAGCGCTGGCGGATTGGAGTGGGGAGGGGGGAATCCAGTCCCTCCCCTGTCACGGCTCTGTGCCGTGACAGGATCGAGAAGTGAGTGAACGCCGGTATGTGTTCGCTCACTTCGCAATCTACTGAGCCGACCTGTGACAGTCTCATTGTCACAGGTCGACTAGAACTATGAGGTGAGTGAAAGGCACTCACCTCATAGTTCTCCTTTTAGGCTGGGTTCCCACCTAGGCGTTCGAAATATGCGTGTATGACGCACGTTTTGCGGTGCATGTTTTACCCGTGATTTGCAGCCCACAAAACGCGCGTCAAACGTGCGTTTACGAGGGCTATTCGGCTGTATCCTAATGGATACGCGCGGAAATACGCCCCAAAGAAGCTCCTGTACTTCTTTGGGCATAGGACATTTTTCAGCACGTTCCGACCCGCTGAAATACGCCCAAGTGAGAACCATGCCCATAGGAAATAATGGGATTTCACTTGCAGGGCGTTTTACAGCGCGTCGATCAGCGCTGTAAAACGCCCAGGTGTGAACCCGGCCTTAATGGCTCTAAAATTATTGCTCTCACTCCGTTTGCGGCGATATGCAACATGTGCGGCACGTAGGCGCACCTGACGCATATATGCGTGTGTATTAGGGGGGCGCGGACTTAAAAAAAATGTTTAAAAAAATAAATGTTATGCTTTTTTTTTTTTTTATGAATTTCATTTTTGTATTACTTTTTTTTTTACATACAACTTTATTGCTATTACATGGGGGGCTAAGAAGCCCCCTATGGGATAGCCAATTTACATGACAGGTCCTCTTTATGGAGACATCAGGGGTCTCCAAGACCCCTAATGTCACCTAGGGACCTCCAGAGAAGCTGATGAAGCAGAGATCGGCTTCATCAGCTTCTCTAGCTGGAGAGTGACACTGAATGCAGGAAGTGATGTAATGTACATCACTTCCTGCATTCGGGGACTGAGAGGAGATCAAAGGGAGTTTGTATACTGAACTCCCTTTGATCTCCTGTCACAGAGCCGTGCCGGTCCCGGCCGCATCAGGCACAGCGGATCTCGGGACCGGCAACGGCAGTGACAGCTTCTGATACAAGCAATCGAGCGTCTCTCGAGACGCTCGATCGCTTGACTGTAAAGCTCCCGGCCGGCCGGGAAGCTGCTCGTCGGGCTCCACCATCTGTTCGTCACAGACGAGCAGACGAGTGGATTTTTCGAGCCTGGTTATCAAGTTTCTTTCCAGGAAGTACTCCATGGTATGAGTCCTGTCTTTTCTCCAATCTGGTCTGAATCAACATTTGCCCTTGAGTACCATCAAGGGTCATATCCTGGCCCTGGCTACTCTTTTTCCAAAGACCCTTTTGTCTTTTACTCCTTAATAAAATCCTTCATACAGGGTGTCGCTCATATTGTTAACAATTCCTTTGGGCCCAACCTTGTTCTGTTAGATTCAAAGGGTGGTTTCTGAAGAACCATCAGAGATATTGTTCCCAAAAACAAACTACAATCCTAGTAGTATAAGGGTTTTGAACGAGGCGCCTGACTGGTGTGTAAATACATATCAATTTATTAAATATCCTAAAAATACCATGATTCAAGCATAAAATACATGATTTCTAGATTCCTCAATTCCATTCTCAAGGTCATGATTTACAGAGAACATACAAGATTAATGAATTCCTCAATTCCAGTCTCATTTCATATTAAACATATTCTACATAATATTTAAAACCATATGCAAAATCCCATTCAAATATTTCATATTCTTTTCACCTGTTGTATTGCAAAAATCCACAAATATCCAAGTTCATGTACTTCATCAGGGAATATTGTGGCAGGAATCCAAGGTCCGGGAATCATCTGCAAACCTATCTCCGAGTAACGCGGATCAGAATCCCACCCCTCACAGACATCATGTGGCGGAGCCATGGGTGCACACAGACAGCCTGGAGTTCTTATGATCCATTTATTAGCTGTAATCTTTACCTAATAGTTTATACCAAGCTCGACTTGCTGCGCTTCCTCGTTTGTCTCCTACGGCTCTTCCGTAGGAGACAAACAGGGAGAGCCGTAGGAGACAAATGAGGAAGTGCAGCAAGTCGAGCTTGGTATAAACTATTAGGTAAAGATTACAGCTAATAACTGTATCATAAGAACCCCGGGCTGTCCATGGCTCCGCCACATGATGTCTGTGAGGGGCGGGATTCTGATCCGCGTTACTCGGAGATAGGTTTGCAGATGATTCCCGGACCTTGGATTCCTGCCACAATATTCCCTGATGAAGTACATGAATGAAACGCTTTTGGATTTTTGCAATACAACATGTGAAAAGAATATGAAATATTTGAATGGGATTTTGCATATGGTTTTAAATATTATGTAGAATGTCTAATATGAAATGAGACTGGAATTGAGGAATTCATTAATCTTGTATGTTCTCTGTAGATCATGACCTTGAGAATGGAATTGAGTAATCTAGTAATCATGTATGTATTTTATGCTTGAATCATGGTATTTTTAGGATATTTAATGAATTGATGTGTATTTACACACCAGTCGGGCGCCTCGTTCAAAACCCCTATACTACTAGGATTGTAGTTTTTATGTTTTTTTTGAACAATGTGAGTTAACAGGGGTGAGGTCTTAGACGACTTGGGTTACATGGTTCTGGTTAGTAATATTTGTTCATACCTATCGGGGATATTCCCCGGTCGACCTTCACTCACATGGTTGCCTTCCTCATTTCTATCACTTCAGCAAATTTATTATCGTCGTTAGCGGCCTTATCCTATAAAGAGCCTTCCTAGTGTTAGATAGGAATAAAGTTGGCCTTGAGGCTTAAAGCCTCCTTTCTCCCCAATGTGGTTACCCCCTTCTACCATAACCAGGCAATGGTCTTTCTTCCTCTCTGTCCAGCTCCAAAACATTCTAAAGAAATGTTTCTCATCTGTCTGGATATGGTGCAAGCTGTGCAAGTCTACATCCCAGCTATAGCATCTTTTAGGCAATCAGATTCCTTCTTTGACACCCTGTTTGAGGGTCCCTATAGGGGACTCCCTTTTTCTCGTTTCACCATTGATAGGTGCATTAGACAAGTCATTTTTGAGCCTATATTCTAAAGGATATGGTCCCACACTCCCTTGTTAATGTGCACTCAACCAGATTGGTTAGTGCTTAATGGCTTTTCAGCATCAGGCTTCTATTTCCCAGATTTGCAAGGGCGTCTTCAGCAGCCAATGAGCTCAGTGTCTTCCCAGATAGACCTAAATTAGTTACTTCACTTCATCAGCCCTGTATCTTACTGGTTTATTGCAGTAGTATTCTAGTAGTAGTAGTAGTAGTAAACAGTGCTGTGGCCAGCATGAGACATGCCATGCCGAACCACCAAATCTGTAAAGCCACCACAGTGATTCTCTCTAGACTGCCATGGCAATACTGTAACAGCAATTCCTGGGTTTCCTTGCAGATATGCCCAGTGGTAAGTAGGCCGCTTTCTCTTATACTGCTGTGTCCCTTATGTTATTTTTTTTAATTTTTCTACAATGGTGTCCGCCTTCTTTTTTGCTGGATCCATTTCGGTCCAGCTGTCAAAAGCCTCTCCAGGGACACTGCATAACTCTACCCGACTGTTAAGCAATACAACCTTCAATGAGTAGTGACAGCCTAACTACCTATTACTTTTCAAAAGGTCAAGAGCTGGGCTTCCACCCATTGGAGTGTACCCCACCACCTTGCCGTAGGGGTGTGTTGCACTCTGAGGGGAACTAGGGGATGCCTTCAGTTGTTAACAGATACCCCACCTGCGGTTTGATGTGCTCAATGGTTAACCTTCACTGGCGATGTGACTTCCAATAAACAAAGAGCAATGGCTGACATACAGTTGTTGGCGTTCTCATGAAGCAGACCTTGCTTTCTGCTTGCTCTGTGTGAGAGTTAGACAGCACCTAGGCTGAATTAATTTGTGACTCCTACTGTTCTTTTGTCTGAGCTATCTGCACCTGCCCTATTTGGGCTGTTCAGGAGTTCCTGTGTGAGGTATTCTGCGATTTAACTTGCTTTCCCTCTTTATGGAGAGCTTAGTGTCTCAGCTTAATCAAGCTCTAGGCCAGTTTCAGTTGAAGTGTCACTGGCGGGCCAATTCTTTGCCTGGTTCACATACCCGCTCTTCCAGATGTGCGTTCCAAGGCACACGACTCCTACCTTCTCTGGACGAAGAGGAACTATTGGAACTTTAGTCTCTAGACAAAGACAGTGGAACATATCATGCACTCAATGAGACCATTAACCTGAATGACCCATCTGTTCCTCTAGCAAAGCAGCTCTGCTGGGATCTCACAATTCTAAGCGTTCTGCAAAGGTTTTCTTAATATCCTCACTTTGATTTGTTTTAGCAGAAATTAAAGCACCTGATTGGTCCTTTTCCATTCTGAGGCATTTTCCCATTTTTTTTTTTATATTTTTTTATTTTTAATCGTTTTTATGAGGATGACAAAATGATGACAAATTGTTCCAGGCTGCGGTGTCAAGAACTGGTAGTGGAAGACTTACCACAACACCTTACTGACCTAATGAATCAGATTGTAGAGGTACTCAAGAGCCTTTGTAGCACAGCATAGAATTGTTTGCCTAGTAGCACGTTTGTGCAATTACTATTGCTGTCCAAAGGATTTTCTGGCTTATGTCCTGTCACCTGGTTGGAGACTGAATATGTGAGGTGGCCTTGCACCTCGTATCCCAACGACCCTGGAGTTGGGAACAGAGACAGAGTAGACTGCAAGTGGCACAGGTGCCAGTGGTGATTACACCATGCAAGCTGGACTCCAGGCGCTGGATCACGAGCAGAGTCCAAGATCAGGGTCAAACAAGCCAGGGTTGCACCAGTCGGGCAGCAAGGTACAAAGGATGAGGCAGAGGCAAAGTCCAGTAAACAATCCAAGGTCAAAAGCCAGGCAGCAAGCAAGGATGGTCACAAACAATCCGGGTCAAGCAGGATGATGGAACACAGAGGAGCTGAAGGACAATCCAGCAATTTGGAGACGGGCAGGATTGGTTTCAAATCCATTAGGTCACCGCATCCCTTCCTGTGCGCCATTTGGGATGCTTTTTCATGGCCGTTCCATGGCGCATGCACGCAAGTGCCTGTTTACCCGTGGTATGGAAAACAGGTCCCCGCGCATGCGTAATAGTAGGTGATCGCTGACATGCTGATTGGTAGGTCAAACCTTCAATAGTCCCTTACTCTGCTCCCTTTTATTGGTGGCATGCTTTTTGGTTCTTTCTTGAGCAAGATCATTAAAAACGCCACAGGGAAAGAGCTGTGCGAATATGGAGAAGATGAGCGCTAAGACTTCTGTTTTAAGAGTGCACACAATCATTCTGTTCACAAAGAGTCTCTAATACGGCTCACTTCTCCAAACTCCATTTCTTCAGCTAGCTTCAATTGGCACTTGCAGGCAGAGACTCGAAAATTTGATGACAATACAACCTCTGCAGAACATTTGCTTCCACCTGCAGACCAACAAGGTGGGGGGTGTCGCCTTAACTTCTATAGAATCCTGGCTTCAGCACATCTCTCACTTGAGTATGGAAATTACGGTCTGCCGGCTACAAAATACAGTTCCTATCTCCTCCTTCCAGACAATTCTGTTTCAAATCTTCACATAGGCAGTGATCTTCTCTACAGTGGAGTCCTTCGGAGTGGTTCTATTTGCCGAATTCGGTACCAGGATACTTTTAAAAGAAGATCCTATTCAGATGGGACAGTGAGAGTTGTATCAGACAAGATTCTCCTTACTGTAGTCATCCTGTTCTCTGATCAGCAAAGTCTTTCCTGCATCTCAAAGGATTCTTATGCCAAATATGAACTTCTCCAGGTGGGGCAGGACTGCTGGGCACTTTGTTAGTGTAAAGGTGCCCACACACCTGCCGATTATCGTACAATAATCGTGGGAAATCCTGCGATCGTACGATAATCGCGGAAAATCCTGCCATCGTACGATAATTGGCAAGTGTATGGAAGGCGTGCGACTGTTTATACTGTACGGTCGCACGTTTTTTGTCTCCCAAGCAGGCTCGAAAACCCGCCGAGAATCGTACGAGTGTCGGCGGGTTAGTGGCGTTCTCGGGAGACAAATTCCGCACAGGCCTGGTGTGCGCAAGCGCGTTCTTTTAAAGGGAAAAGATTAGGTTCTAGTCTTTATCTGGGAGTGTGTTCTGTACACCGTGGAGTTTCGCAAGGTGTGTTGGGTTACCTCATAGACTTGGCTATGATGGCCTCCCATCTAAAGCCATAGATAAATATGTCTCCAGATCCAAGGGTCTGCTGGCTGATGCAGTGGGCATACTCATCACTCCATGGGAGCAGTACACTCTAATGTACTCTTAAAGCTTCTTCCCAGACTTCTGCAGAGGATGAATTTGGAAGGTATTCTTGTTCTGATTGCATAGAATTTTCTCAAGGTTCTGGTACTCTGATTCGATTCTTCTAATCGTGGTCGCACTGTGGCAGCTGCCACACCAACCAAAACTTTTATTGCAGAGGCTGCTGCTCAGTCTCTGGCTTTAAGAGACAAAGGTTTCTTTTGCGGCTGTAATTTCCACCATGATTTGGGTTTTTGAACTATCCTCTTGCAGAGTTTACCACCATACCTGAAAGACGTATTTTTGATGGTGAGAGTCCCAGAGGTTTAAACTACATACCTTTTCAGTCAGTTGGTTTCATCATGCTAGATGCTGATCTACCTCTAACTAGAGGAAACAGAGTATCATCGTAGGACAAATCTCACCCTTTACGATTCTAAAATGTGGAATATAACATGGGTGCAAAAAATGAAAAAAGGGCCTCAGTCATGAAGGGGTTAAAAAGGATATGCATATCCTAGTAGCAAGATACCTCCACAAACCACTCTGTTTTTTCATGATTAAGGCATATAAATCATACAGAAAACATAATGAGACAATTCATACTGTATGAATATTGGACATAGAAAATTATTGGATATAACATTACAAATAGCTCTATATGAGCATAATTGACAACATGTGTAACGAACAATATGAAATATTCTCCAAATCATACGTGTAAAAACAGCTTTATCTGAAGATGTTAGAGTGGATAATGGACTCTCTGGATTTCGTGCACCAAGCGCTTCCTCAGGAGGTGGAGGAAATCTAACTAAAAATAGAGTGAGATAAGCATCCAAAAATAAGAGTTAAGAATCTATACATAAACATCAATCGCTTACTGCAGATGTCACCTACCCAGCATGGATTCAATGTGCAGATACGGTACAGCCAAAGCAGAACAACCAAAGGCCCAAAAGACCAGATGGGGACCAGACACCAAGAAAAGGCTGAAAAGGGAGTGACTAGAGCGGGAATCATCATGTAGTAGCCCAATCCGTTCCTAAATCGGCACGAATGAAATCTAATGGGACATGTAACAAAGTTGTTCCCCACCATTAGTATATTATAGAGGGTTAAAGACCTTAGCGACATAAAAAACAAAAGCAAAACCCCATGGCCATAGATACCTATTTGACCTGCTCGATTCAAAAGAAGAGGGGGGGCTTGTAAAGGAAAAGATGGCACCAAGCCACACTGATGTCACTACCAGAGCAGCCAGTATCCACGAGGCTGTCAAGCAGCCGCAACCTGCACACCGGCGGCTCGGGCAGTCGTTATAAAAGCATCATACAGGACAATGTGGTAACGTCATTGTGTCATGACCTGAAGAGACTCCGCCTCCTGGCCAATCGGGACAGGCAGACGGGCACTCCCCATCAAGATGAAAATAACTCTCTTCTGCCGGGACAAGGCCGGCAGGGGAGGAGATAAAGGTCATGAGATGCTGGTCATCCCAAGATTGGGGAGGACGACGCCCAATGCAGCCTAGAACCTGGGTGAAGGTCCCCATCCGATCAAGTCAGCCAAAGGTCACCCTATCCAGACACGTCCCAATGCAGGACCGCATCGGCAGCAACACATTAGATTGGGAGAATATTAAAAGAGCATTTCCCCCACAAAATACATAAAAAATATAGGTTCAACCTACGACAATTATAACACAAAAGAACAAAAAATACAGCAAGTTGTTACTAGTATAATCACAGACTTAGAGCTCAAATACATATCAGAGACCGGAAGTAATCAATATATTTGACAAGAAAAACCTATTATATCCCCCCAAAAAAGGGAATAGGTAACTCCAACATAAGATATTCCACATGCTCCCTGTATAAGCAGATAAGGCTGTTTTGACACATGATTTGGAGAATATTTCATATTGTTCATTACACATCATGTCAATTATGCTCATATCGAGCTATTATTTGTAATGTTATGATACATCAATTAATTTTATATGTCCAATATTCATATCAAATGTCTGTTTTCTTTATGATTTTATATGCCGTAAAGGAGAACTATGAGATGAGTGATTTCCACTCACCTCATAGTTCTAGCCGACCTGTGACAATGAGACTGTCACAGGTCGGCTCAGTAGATCGGGAGGTGAGCGAACACATACCGGGTTCGCTCACCTCTCCATCCTGTCACGGCTCTCTTCCGTGACGGGAGGGGCTGGATTCCCCCCTCCCCGCTCCGATCTGCCTGCGCTGACTGGCGGTACGACGGGGGAGGGTACAGCTGGCTCTGCCTCTAGATAGGCAGAGCCAGCTGTTACTCACGCAGCTGGGCGGATCCCGACGTCCAGGTCTTGATCCGCTCCGGCTGCGCCGTCTCAGTATACTGCGAGCTGTAGCTCACAGTATACTGAGCTTAGGGTAACGGGAGGACGCTAGTTTGTGTCCTCCCGGTACCCTAAGGAGAACTATGGGGAAAAACACTGACCCCATAGTTCTCCTTTAATCATGAAAAAACACTGAGTTTGTGGCGGTATCTTGCTACTAGGATATGCGTATCCTTTTTAATCCATGGCCTTTTTAGTGTTTTTGTAATAAATGAAAAACTTTTTTATACGAAGTTTAGTTGTAGTTCATTGGGCCTGTCACTTGGTACCTTCAAAGCCCCATCTTTCTATACATTTGTTTTGATACTCTGGGTATTTATTACTTGGTCTCTCTCTTTTCACATCCAGAGACTGAGCAGCAGGCTCTGCGATGGAAGGTTCGGTTGGTGTGGCAGCTGCCCCAGGGCAGGGCTGAGTTAGATACTCAGCCATTGCGCGGACTTATTAGGTAAATTCCATCACTCGGAAAGTGTGGGCATCATGTTGGCAAGGACATCCTACAACGAGTCCTACTTCGCTCTATTCCTTGTTGCTCAATGATGAGGTAACTTTGTGACCTTTCTTTCTTGATCATACAGGACACAGTCAGATTCAGAAACAACTGGGTAATATGCACCCTTGTATAACCTCTCCCACTACAGAAAATACTCAGTGTTTTGCTAGTGTCCTTTAGGTGATGGATGTTTCCTCTCTACTGAGAGAGATGTGTGGTAGTTTTGTTAGCTCTTTTTTCTGCATTTCAAGTGTCTTTCTATGGCTGTGTCAACCTTGCAGCTTCCAGATCAGTGCCCCATGGCAGCAGCATTAGCAAACATACCTGGACCACACACGACTAAAGATGTTGGGGCTTTGGTAAACCTGGCTGCTCTGTTAATGCATATAGGCTGGTATGTCATCCATCTTGGTACTCCCCCTACGGCAGCAGGGGAATCGAGCTGTAACAGCAATTTCTGTCACATGGAGGGTGCACACTGCTCTTGTTGGCATCTGACACCATCCTATGCAATAATATTGTCTGTATTACCAGCGTCATTGGAGACCAACAAGTTGGGACCCTCTTTAACCCCTTATGGTCAGTATTGTGAGTACCTTTTGGGGCCCTTCACCATGGCACACTTCAAATGCAAGGGGCACAAGGGATAGCCAGCAATATCACTGCTAATGGGCCAGGGGGGTTACCTGAGGTTTTCCCTGGGGACTTTGCTACAGGTATGCGTGTTAGCCCAATGTTTAGTAAGGAAGAATTTTGTGTCCTTTTTTATGAATGCTTATGGGATCTGTTATGTTTGAGACATCAGGCCACAAAGGGTGCAAGTGTAGTTCTTCCCCTTCCTAATCTATTTTGGACTTGGCCATGTATGCCTTGGGTGTAGAGCACTTGTCTTTGGCCGTTCCTTGACCTTTTTGAGTGTTTACAAAAGTACTAGCCCCTTTTCTTGCACTTTTGCCTTCTTGGGGTGTCCATGTAGTGAGATATTTGGATGACCTTCTACCTGTCCAAACAAGATCTGAGGTTAAACATCCACAGGACAATTCAAACACTAGCTTTTTGGCTGGTTACTCGCCTACAGAGGTCTATGCTGATCCCCACTCACTGCCTGAAATTACCTGTATCTTCTCATGGATAGCGATCAGGCCCTGGTTTCTCCCCACCCAGAGAAAATTCAGTCTCTGTGGTCGCAGCTGTGGACCCTTAAAGCTAAGAACCAGCCCTTGGCGAGATTCTGTATAAGTGTCTTTGGGCTGATGTTAGCCTCCTTCGAGGTGGTACCATACATTCCATTCCAGACCACTTCATCTGAGTGTTCTAGTCGCATGCAAAAAACTGACTGTTTTACCCCGTGTACCTGCCTGCCAGGGAGAGAACCTCACTGGCTTGGTGGATCTGTGGTCCGATGGAGACAGGTGAAGTCCTTTTTGCAGCTGCAGTGGATGGTACTGACAATAGACACCAGCCTGTTAGGCTTAATGGGTATGCTGGGAACCTTAACTATACAGGGGAGCTAGTCGGCAAGGGAAAGCAGCCTATCCATCAATGTATAGAAGCTTAGAGCAATTGAACTCTCTCTCTACAGCACTCGATGTGTCACTTTAAAGGGTGACAAACGAGAGTCCAATCCGACAACGCTATGGTCGTGGTGTACATAAACCATCAAGCAGCAAACAGAAGTCACACAGCTCAAGAGCAGCTGACCTGATCTTGGCTTTGGGGGAACTTCATGTCCCAGCCCTGTCCGCCATTCACCTTCAAGGAGTGAAAAATAAAAATTGGTAAGCAGAGTTTCTTAGCAGGCAAAGGTTGGTTTCTGGGGAATTGTCTCTTATCTTTTCCTGTGAAAACTCACTCTACTGGATTTGCCAGTGCTTTTTGAGCTTTTCCGCATGAACCATGTGTGGTAGATTTGCAAGCCCTCAACCTGGTTTTCTGTTTAAGTTTTACCACGTGGATGTTCAGTCATCAGATGATGCTAGTTGGCTGTAAGGTGCTACAGGCTGATGTCTTAGGTGGGGTTACCCCTTGTTTCTGTTGAATGGGCTTGTTGGCAGTTGTTTGCTTTGTTGCCAAGCAGTGTATTCTATTGCTTGGACATACCAGTCACCCCTGAAATCTGCCTGTGTCCTGTACTGTACTATCAAGCAAATATGATTTGACTTGTGTAAAATCTGTTTTGTGGAGTACAGTACAAGATACAGCACCTTCCCCTCCATGGTGCTGTTGCTTGCTAAAATACTGAGGATTTTCTGAAGTGGGAGTGGTTATATGTGGCAGGGGGGGGTGTGTCTCACAGCTCTGGCTAGTGTCTCATCACCTAATGATACCTGCATATTACCCTCATCTCTAAATCTCCCTGTGTCCTGTACTCCAAGAAACTGATTTACAGGCAAGTCGAAAATCCTATTTTGGGGGCTCCATCGACACATTCCAATCTTGGCTGTGAGGGGTTGCAGGAGGCACCAGTATGAACATTTGCTCCCTTTGGGTTGAAAGGTCATTTTTGCTTGGGGCATATTTTGGATACTGCTTTTGGGATGCCCATATGTAAACAATTAGTTCCTCCAATGAATGAAAGCGAAAATGTGTTTTTTGTCAATCCCCCATAAAGTCTCTTTTTTTTCTCTCTACCATTTTGGAATACACCACTCCCTTCCCTGTTGGGTGCTTTGGTATTGTCATGTTGCTTTGGTTGAGTTAAACTGTTGTGGTAAGGATGTTTTTACTAGCTACAATTAGGCTCTTGAACAGATCTGTTATACTTATTGGATGGAGCTTGCCCCTTTTTTGATATAGTGTCCCACACTGGCAGTATACCCACAAGCAAAGAACTAGTGCTTTGTCCTCCATTTAATCTTAGGGGTCTATTCTCAAAGCTGCTGAAGGACCCAGCTGTCTCTTCGGCTGATCCTTCGGCTATCTTAGGTTGCGGGAGCTGAACTGAGCTCAACTGAACTGAAGGGCTGCTGTATGGGCTATTCACTATAGCCCGTACAGCGGCCGAGCCAAAAGGATATGTTTCGGCTCTACTGAGCTGAAGTGACAGCCGCCGCGGGGCGAGCGGCTGGCGTTGCGCCTTGCAAATGACAGCTGGGGCGACTGGCTCCGCCCAGCTATAAAGACAGATCAGCGTCCCCAAATGACGCTGAACTGTCATTAAACAATGACAACTGGGCGAAGCTGGCCGTGATGTCACGGCCAGCTCCACCTAGTTGTTCATTGTCCGGGATATGCAAGAAGACTAGCAGGTGCCGGCCAATAGGAAACAGTTGGGTGGAGCTAGCTGTCACTGCTCATTTGTTGGTTTTAAATCTTTAAAAAAAATATTATATTTTATTTACTTTAAAAAAAACTACTTTTTTGCAACTTTTATTTTAATTTTTTGCCGAGCATAATAGCTGAGCCAAATGCTGCTCAGTGGCATTTGGCTATTCACTCACTGCCGTTCTGGAGTGAATAGGGGTGAATGGCAGCTCACTTGCTGCCGGAGCTTCGGCTCAGCCGATCCAAATGTTGGATCGGCTGTCGATGTACTTCGGCTCAGCCGAACATGCAGCTGATGTACGACTGAGCCTAAGTGAATAGCCAAATGTTGTTCAGCTCACTTCACTTTGGCTCGGTTATTAACTCGGCTGCCTTTTAGATTCTTAGACCTTAGAATGTTTTTACATTGAGTACTAATGTTCCTATTTTTGTAGCAACAGTTGCTGTAATGGCAGCTTGAAAGGTAATTTTAAGTATACATTTGTAGTATGGTGAGAAATAAATGCCATGCTGTCTTTAATCAAATAATGTAGGAGTCGTTTCCTATATACACCATGCTTGTTTTTTTGGATTTGCACTATACAGCTGTCTAAACTTTGTTATTTGAAAAAATTGCAAATAAATTTTGTTAGCTTGAATGTACATTGTTTACTCATTTGCAGTGCTGCTCAGAATGTTAAGCTATTCAGCCTGTAACCTTAAGCCCTCGTTCACAACTGAACGTTTTGTAGCGCGTTCTACGCTCGACAAACGCTCTACAAAACGCTCAAAAAAATAAATCCCATTGTATTCAATGGTCTCGTTCCCACCTTGGCGTATTTCCGCCCGTCCCTAACGCGCTACAAAACGGCCCACGCCTGAAAAGGTACAGGTACTACTTTGGGCCGTTTTGTTGCGCGTTTCCATTGGGATACAGCCAAGTAGCCTTCGGAAACGCGCGACGGTCGTGCGACTTTTTTACCGCGAATCGCCGTAAAAAAACATGTGACGGTCGCGCATATGCAATATGCCTAGGTGTGAACGAGACCTAAGGTGTATTTCCACTTCTGCAGTCACATTTGGGAAATCCCTTCCATGTTTGTCTTCCTATTCACAGAGCATACAGAAAAATAATTTAAAAAAAAAATTCTAACCTTTTTTAGGTTGTTGTTAAATCAGGCAAGATGGCCGGTTCCAGGTTTTTCTTAGCCCTTTCACAGTGGTCTGTCCAAATAGAAAGTCTGAAATTAGAGGATTGTGTTTATCTGATGAGCTTCATTAACATACAATGCACTTGCCACCTCTAAATGGACAAGACCCCTCACCCATCACAGCCCCTCCTAACATTTCAAAGAAATAGAAGCACAAATAGATTTTAACCCTAAAACACCTAACCCAAGCAAAAAAAACGCTAGAAGCATCTATCTATCGATCGTGAATGGGAACATGTAACAAATCTAAAATAGGGGTTATCCCAATTTGGTTGCGAAAGTGGAAATACACTCTAAGGAGTAGCAGTAGGAGGGAATTTAAATTTGGCTCTAGGTTTTTCCTCGTTTCTGTGGTTTGGTACCAAACAGTTTGCAACTTTTTGACAGTTAATACTTTTTTCAATGGCAGGTTACGAGTTACTCTTTCAGCCAGAGGTAGTACGTCTCTACATTTCTCTTGTGAAGTTGTCACATGCACCTGCTATCTTGGAAGCAGCAGCTGGAGCAATACAGAACCTTTGTGCTGGAAACTGGACTGTAAGTTTCATCTAAACTTAACTG
This sequence comes from Nanorana parkeri, assembly GCF_000935625.1. NCBI lineage: Eukaryota > Metazoa > Chordata > Amphibia > Anura > Dicroglossidae > Nanorana > Nanorana parkeri. The sequence goes on along the minus strand of NW_017306758.1, from coordinate 860,667 downwards.
TGCATTGTTTCTCTGTGTCTGCTCACTGCTTTTTTTGGTGGAGTGTTTAGGAGATTGTCTATGTGCTGGGTTTGTGTGAAATATGATTAATACATGTGAACAGAAATCTCTTACCATTTTTTTAAAGTATCTGTCTGGGCAGATTAAAAAAAAACCTGCAAGTTCATAGAAATGTTTGTTAATCATGGCAGAAATCTGGTCTGCTCCCCACTGTCTGTTGTGGGATAACACTGCTGCCTCTGCTACACTGATACCCCAAGCAGTGTTGTCAACACTGCCAGTTTTCCTTTGCTGGACTATAGAACTCCACCCCTTATCGCATCCATAACATAAGTTCTGTAGTCCATCAAGGGGGAACTTATGGCTGACAATACTGTTTACAGCAGGAATTTAGGAACTCACTACATGTCTGGCTGGCTCAACAGGTATTTTTTTGTAAGAGACCAAACATGGTTACCTGAAATATGCAGATATTGCAGTTATACTGAGTGAGGGAAAGTTATTAAAACTGGAGCAGTCAGCTTCTCGCTTTCATTTTCAAAGTTTAACTAAACTTTTTGTCTGCTGCAATTTTGATTTACTTATTTGCTAAATACAAGTTTACAACTTATACTTTATTAAACAATTGCAGTTTCCTGTTCCGGAGGTGGGTTCCTTCTACAATATGTGTGGCCAACAGAAATTGTAACTTTCACATTAACTGCTAGAGGATTGTACTGCTAGGGCTGACTGTATTTCGAAGTCCACCTCTCAGATCTGTCCTTTCTGTAGTTCTCACCTGAAACTGATGGTTCTCCTGCATGCACATTGTTCTCTTCTCAGTGTCCACATTGTTACACACACTAAGCACCACTGGGTTGCAACAATTCCCCACATTCTACATTTGCTGCTACACACCTTGTTCCCTTGCTCCTGTTCACATTATTACACACTAATTGCATCTCTTCCCAGCTTTTCCCACAATAGCATCTGCCGCAGCTCATGCTCTCTGCAGGAGCTCCTGACAAATATTCCCTGCTGTCCGCAGTGCGTTTTCCTGCAGCTTTCCTCACTGGCTATAGCTTCTCTTGCACTTCAACCACCACTGTGCTTACACCAGTATCCTTCCCAAATTCTGTACGCAGCACTGTCTGCATTCATCGCAGCTTTCACTCTGTGGTTTATAATGAACTTAATTTGGAGCCATCTCCCTGCTGTGTTATCACCACATATTAAATGCTGTTCTTTCTGCAGTATTATGTCTTTGGAAGCTGCTTCTACTCTCCTCTGCATGCCATAGTAGAGATAAATATCCAAGCACATATAAAAGTAGGGTATCCTAAATATTCCTTGGTCCTCATTGTGCTAAGCTCCACCTCTTCTAGGCCTGGCCAGCTGCAACCCTTCCATCTATATTCCTGAACTATAATAGGCACCTAATCTGCCCTTTTAAGCTGGGTACACACACAGATGTTTTTCTTAAGCAATGATCCGTGTGTACCCGGCTCTACTTTCCTCTGCAGTCTACAGTGAGTTCCTGATTTGGATCTAGAATCTGCTTTGCTCTGCTCATTTTTCTGCTGTTTTGTAATAATTTGCTCCTATGAACATTCTCTACTCTGTCCTTCTGATCTGATCAACAGCATCCATCATATTTCCATGTTCTCTGCTATCCCCTGTCTACATCCTTCAAACCCCCTACTACATCACACTCAGCTTGTGCTCTGTCTCCCTTTATCTTTCTCCGTGAAATTGTGTTTCTATCCAAATGATATCTCTAGATAAAGAAGCATCTGATTGGGAAGTATTGCATACTAGTATGTTATCAATCAAAGGCTAAAAGGTGTAGCTAAAATGAATGCCAGAAACACATTTGCTAGTTACCTATATTTCAGAGCAGCAGTGCTACTCTTTAGTAGTTAGTTTTGCAGGATATAGTGTGTAAACAGCATTGATGTGACCTTTTTCTCCACCATAAATCACAAACTAGACAATGTATAGGAGAGGAGGTCAGACAGTGCTTTGATCTCTAGTCATCCAGGATAGGTCTCCTGTCAGCTCCCAGTTGAACATCCTGCAGAGATTTCGATCCACTCTCTGTTCAGAGAGATCTGCGTCTGTATCTCACCCACAGTCACCCCATAGTTAAGCCATTGATGTTGGTGAGCTAAAACAAAGGGAGCTTGAGGAAACAGGTGACTTATGTACCTTTTTTAACTTGACGTAACCCTTTCTGTTTTATCACAATCAGAGGAAGGACAGAGTGAAACAGCAATTTCTTCATAACAAAGAAAGGGCCATTTTACCTGAAAGAACATTCCTGATGAATGCAAATTAAAGTGCTGTCTGACTTTTCTTATAGGAGGTCTAACCTTGTGACAAGCTGCTTTTCGTGATTTATGGTGAAGGAAAAGTCACATCTCTTGTTCTTTATAGATTACCTCTTGCAATATTAACAACTAAAGATTTAGCCACCACTGTTTGTACTTACTATTCCGATATATCATCTGATTTAGCCTGCTGCTTTTAGATTTCTTGTATTTACCATATTTTCATTTGATCATTTACATTGCTTGCTGTTAATTTAAAAAAAAGTGTGTGTGTGCGCACATAAGCACACACCATTATGACCACCTGCCTAATATTGCGTTGGTCACCTTTTGCGGCCAAAACAGCCATGACACGTCAATGGACTCCACTAGGCTTTGAAAGGTATGCTCGCTGTGGTATCTGGCATCAAGCTCTAATTAGCAGATCCTTTAAGTACTGTAAGTTGCAAGGTGGGGCCTCCATTGATTGGATTTGTTGTTCCAGCACATCCCACAGATACTTAATTGGATTGAGATCTGGAGAATTTAGTCAACACCTCAAACTCGTCATGTTACTCAAATAATTCTTGAACCATTTTTGCAGTGTGACAGGGTAAATTATCCTACTGAAAAGAGCACTGCCTTCAGGGAACACCGTTCCCATAAAAGATTGTACTTGGTTAGCAACAATGTTTGGAGAGGTGGCATGAGTCAAATTATCCACATGAATGGCAGGACCCAAGATTTCCCAGCAGAACATTGCCTAAAAGATCAAACTGCCTTCGCCAGCTTGCCTTTTTCCCATAGTGCCTCCTGGTTCCTTCTCTTCCCAAGGTAAGTGACACACACGCACCTGGCCATCTACATGAAGTAAAAAAAAATTTGATTAATCAGACAGGCCACCTTCTTCCATTGCTCCGTGGTCCAGTTCTGGCGCTTTTGCTTTTGGTGGTGGACACGGGTCAGCAACGGCATCCTGACTGGTCTGCGGCAACGCAACCCACTATGTAACAAACTGTGATGCCCTGTGTGTTCAGGCACCTTTCTACCAGCATTAACTTTTTCAGAAACTTGGCCGCCCATGACCCTGTTGCCGGTTCACCAGTTTCCCTTCCTTAGACTACTTTTGGTAGGTCTTGACCACTGCAGTCTGGGAGCATCACACAAAAGCTGCAATTTTGGAGTTGCTCTAACCCAGTTGTCCAGTCATGACAATTTGGCCCGTGTCAAAGTTGCTCAAATCCTTACTAACAACCCGTACTTACGAATTGAGGTCCGATAACACACACACTAAAAAAACTTTGTACAATGAACTGCAGTAAAGTCGGTGACCCTTAGTGACAGCTGTATGTGTCGACGGCTGTGCGGGAATCTGATGTGCACACAGGCGGCTGTGCAACTGCCTGTCATTTAGGAGAACTGTTAGCATAACGGAGCCAATAAGAGACTCTGCAGGCTCCGCCAAGCAGCCACATCCTGCTGTTTGGGTCATCGTGAGGGCCCCCACCTGTTTTTGTGTCATACCAATACAAACAAAAGAAAACATGAGAATGCCTAAACATTTGTAATTGCAACAAATTTCTGCTCAAAGTGGTGCATTATCTGACAGGAATGTAGGGATGCCAATATTTTTGGCCATGACTGTATACAGTGAGGAAAATTAATGATTTGATCTCCTGCAGATTTTGTAAGTTTGCCTACTTACTATGAATTAAAAGGTCTCATTTTTATCATAGGTGTGTTTTTAAATGATAGAGACCGAATATCAACCAAAAATCCAGAAAAAACACGATACAAATGTTAATCAAATAATAATAATTTTATAGTTCAATATTATCAGAGGATAGAGGCTACTTCTGTTTGTATGCTTTTTAGGAATTCGTCCCATCAAGGGATTGGCTGGGCTTCCCACATCACCCAAGGCGCTTCTCCCTTGGGGTCCCTGGCGTAACGATGGACGCGTTGTGTGGTGGTTGGGCTGGATTATCAGCCGCCCATCATTTCGGTCCATAGACATCGACCCTTATCCAGGCACCAAGTGTGTGTGTGATTTATCCTAATTTTGATCCCCTGAGGAAGCAAATTGCGAAACGCGTAGGGAGAAATATGCCATATTTATCTGGATATTTTAATTATGAATTGATTGTCTATATGGTCGTCCAACTAGTAAGGACAAATTATGTTAGTTATATTGGGATATTGCATCCATGTTATGTCTGTAATTATGGTTGTATTAATATTAACACCAAGTCTGAAATTGTACTTATGGGGCATATGATTATAGAAATGTTATCAATAATTTTGTATATTGCAATAACTGGATATATTTTTTTATTGTATTTATCTGTATGTTCAATACATTTTGATATATTTTGCTTATGCACTGGTTATACATCTCTCTACAAAACCCTTCTTCCAAATATTTTTTTGTGTTCAATACATTTTAGGGTGAGAGGTCAATATAGGGAACCAAGATAGAGGTGATCCACAAGTTTTTGAAATACAATTTTTACAGATGTACGAAAAGGTTATAGCAAAACAGCCATTTTTTTTATTTTCAGACACCTTACTGACTGGGATGGCACCAACTGCTTGGCATAAGGCAAATGTAGTACCAAATATTCAAAGTTTTGAGCTGCTTATCAGGAAACTACAGACCAGGTAGCCTAACATATAAAGTATTTGAGTCATTGGTTAGGGAATTACTTCAGAAATGTGTCTGCATAAAGGTAAAAGTCATCAGTTTAGTGTTATCAGTGATTGATGGCCCTAAAATGATTGCTCTCACTCTGACTTTTGCGGCAATATGTAACGTGTAGCGCAATTGTCGTTTTCGCGCGCTGATACATCTGACGCACATTTAAGTTTGTGCGTAAACGAAGGGGGGGGGGCTTAAACATTG
>NW_017306758.1:835319-855359 GCF_000935625.1 Nanorana parkeri | reverse complement strand
AACATTTTGGTCCGGGGGTTTACTTTTTTTATTTATATATTTATTTATTTTACACTTATTGTTATTGCTATTACATAGTGGGATACAATCCCCATATATATTAGCAAAGGCACAATGTCACCTGGGGACCCCAAAAGAAGCTGATGAAGCAGAGATCTGGTAAAGCTTTTTTGCAGGGAGTTATGCAAGTTATCCTGTCTGCACCGCAGAAGCCGCCCCATGAACATCTTAGGGTCATACCTCTGGCCCCACTCACTCAAAGTGTCTTTCCTCATCACCATTGCTCCTGCCAGTCTTGTTTCTGAATTGGTGGTCTTGACTTGTAAGGGGCCAGGGGTTGTACAGGTTTAGCTGTATGGATATGCGTTCATCCTTGTAATTAGTATAGGCTATTCAAGATTTATTGTTGCATGGTATCGGTATTACGGTGCTATTAGTGTGAATGATCACTGTATAATCAATGCCTGTTATACTGTATGCTAGGTTTGAGGGAGTTTAACCGTCTGCCGAACGTTCAGAAACGGCCGGACGGGAGTCTTCTGGATGCGGGTGGGCGTCCTTCGTGCGCGCACAAGCGGGAAAACGCCATTATTTAAAACAACCAGTGATGGCTATTTACATACAAGCGGTCTGGCATCTGTAAAGACGCCCGATCGCTTGTATGCTGCACGTGTGTGGGGGGGTGTACCGTGTTTCCCCGAAAATAAGACACTGTCTTATATTTTCTTTGCCCCCCAAAAACACACTAGGTCTTATTTTCAGGGGATGTCTTATTTTTTTAATTTTTTACTGTGCAACAAAATGTACAACAATTTAAAGTTTTGTGGTATCACTCCACCTGTCACAGTAACTAACTGGCGCTATAGAGGAATATCAGCTAATGCGGCTCTGCTCCCTCCGCCGCCGAAGCCTTGCTTTATGCAGTGCAGGCTTCCTTTGGCACCAGGGACAGTGGTACCAGTGGTGCAGCAATGGGGACATCAGACAGTGGACAGCGCGGTAAAGAACAGTACCATTTACCGGTTCACAGTACAGTACCATTACATTAAGCAGTGCCTTCAGGGGGACAGCAGTTGGTGAAGTATGGTACTGGAGTGCTCCCTGTCACTGCGCTGGCCGGAGGGAGTCCCCCGTCATCCCCTTAATACAGTATGTCCCTGCAGGCTGATACCATCTCTCCTGCTCTTCACGTTCCCCCTCACATGCTACCACCAATCTAGGTCTTATTTTCGGGGGAGGTCTTATATTACAGGAATCTTGAAAAATAGTGCTAGGTCTTACTTTCAGGGTAGGTCTTATTTTCGGGGAAACAGGGTAGTAGAAGTGTATTAGACTCCATTCACACCTGTATTTTTACGTGTGATTAGGGATTAGGGAAAACATCAGGAACTTGTGTTTTCCTGCAGCAGGAATCACTATCTGGCCTTTAGAAGTGACCGCTGTCACCCATTCAAGTTTATCAGGTGGAAGCAGCTGCATGTAAACGCCTGCCCACCGCATGTAATATGTGATATTACATGCAGTTAGAAAACACTCTCCCTGGATGCACAATCGATGCGTCCAGGGAGAGTGATTGATTCCTACCTGAATGTAATCATATCACATACCATTACATGCGGTATGCAGCTGGTGTGAGTGGAGCCTAATACACTTCTGCTACCCCCCATACACATTAAAAAATACTACCCCTGCACATATAAAATAATACCCCCACCCCCCATACACATAAACAATACTACCCCTGCACATATAAAATAATACACCCCCCATACACGTAGAAAAATACTACCGCAGCGCATATGAAACGCATAAGGTAGCTTCATCAGTTTTAAGCAGAGGTGACTTATGTCCTCTCCTATTGAAGCGGTACACACTTTGTTTAAGCTTTGTCGAGGATTCTTACAAGTTGCATTAGTCTGCTAAGGTGTTCACTCATCACCCTCTGTTAATGACTATATCTTTAGTGATTGAAAAAAGTAATTCTTTCACTATCCTTTTGCAGAGGATTTTGTTTAGAAATTATCTTCACCTGCTTTAATAGACCCTCCTGTGTCTCACCTAAACATGGTGACCGCTATTCTGACGGAGGATGCTCCATCCAGTCTAGCCCTGTTCCAGTCTGTTTGCTTTGTCTGTAAATGCTATGCATCATTTCTTGTTCTTCTTGGCTCAGACCATTTTGACTGGTCAAAATCCTGTAGACTCCAGATGTGGGTGTTGACCACCCGGTAGTGGGCCAGATGATTCTTATGCTGAACTTTTTCTGATACCAGTCACTTGCTTTTGCGCATCAGTCTCATGTACTTGCAGATGCACAGGACACTTTAGCTCAAGCTGCAGTAGAACAAGCTTCTAAAAATGTCCATCATATGCCCTTTGCGGGTAAATATCTCTTTGGAGTTTTGTTGGACAGCTCATTAGGATAAGTAAGGATATCCATTCCCTGCAGCTGTGGAAGAGCGAGGCTTGGCTTGTTATCTTTTTCTTCCCAAGAAGCATTGAATCCATGGGCCCACATGCCAAGGAGGCTATGCTTGCAGATAAGTCATCTGCAGCATGTGTGTGCTGCCACCCATATCTCAGTATAGCAGACAGCATATGTATAAGCCATTTCTAGTAATAAGCTCCACCATCACTCCATGCAAGATATTGCAAAGCGAGGACTGGTACCTTTTTAGGGGTCAAGAATCATCAAGGTCCGAATCCAGGCGCAGACTTCCCAGTGCATTCGTCATATCTGCTTTTAAATACCACTTAGTGTATCTAAAGGGCCGCACCAGATGGGTGACTTCCAAAGCTGTAAAAGATTTTGCAATAAAGTATTTCCATCTATGAAAAAAAGATGATGCCTGGCTGTCTTTGTGCGTTTCGGCATCTAGCTTTTCCTTTGCTAATAGTTTAAAATCATTGATGAGTTCCTGTATCTTCAGGACGGTTGGGGCTTTCCAATATCTCATTGGGCATCTCTTAGCCACCAGGAGACATATGTGTAACCAATCCAGGCCTTTGTAGTTGTTTGACCTCGTTGCCTGGTAGAATGGTCAAAATACCCAAACAAGCACAAGGCGTGATCTAGGTCAGGTTTCCATGAGATGATGGTATTAACATAGATCAGAACTTTAGTTCCAGAAGTCAGACACCACTGGGGATGCGCAGAAACAGTGGTGTAAATCGGGCGTTGCATTCCACATTTAGGACCAGTTGAGAGAGAGTGATGTGTGGGGTGGTTGACGTAGTTGCTTGCACAATAAAGGGTACATAGGCTCTGTGCAAGATTTTAAATTGCGTCTCCCTCCAAGTTTCAATTGTTATCACCGATCTTATTTTTGTATATCCAGCAAGGAGTTTAGGGAATTAATCCGGGTCATTGATGTCCCTTGTCCATCCTCTCATAGTTGACCTCGAGAGCGGCGTTAGGAATAAGGCTTGTAGTTTTGGGGACACTATTAAAATGGAACAAGATTTGTTTGAGTACATCTAGGAAAAATGTGGCCTTGGCGTTCCCAAAAAACTGTTCCATGTAGTTTTCAACTGCAAAAAATTAAAGTCCTGAGAAGGAATGTGACATTGTGGCCTCAGATCCTGGAAGGAGTAAGGAGAGAAAGTATGGGGATGAAATAGTTGACTCCAGTGATGAAAACCTTTTCTCCTTCCATTCATGAAATGCTGAATAGTCCAATCCTTGAATGAAAAGGTGGTGACCCAGTATGGGACAATATCTTCAGGGAAGCCTATCCCACCTCAACCATCACGTTCTCAAACAATTCATCCCCACACAGCTCCCTCCGTTTTAGATTGTAAGCCCTCATAGGCAGGCCCTCCTTACCATTTTGTCTTGATTTGTATTGTGATTGTAATGTCTTCCTTATATTGTAAAGGGCTGTGCAAACTGTTGGCGCTATATAAATCCTGTATAATAATATGAGGACATGCATAAGGAAACTTTTAGAGCTTTCCTTCCCTCCATGCAATGATCGTGTCTCTAATCAAAGAAATGCACCTAATGCCTTGGGGTAGGGAGGAGAGCTTGCAATGGAGAATAACTTTGAGATCCCATGGGGCAATCCAGCTCTGCTTCCAAGTGAGTATTACAATACATGGAACTTTCTGAAAAGCCAGTCCAATTCATGACGCAATAAACAAGCTATATTGTATAATTTAATATTTGGGAGATTAGTTCCTTCTTCACTCTGCGGGAGCCACAACTCCTTAAAATAAGTTCTCGGCCGTTTCGCCTGCCAAATGAAGGTTGACATGGCTCTAGTTAGACTCGCGATATCAGTCGTTTTCAACATCGGGGGAGAGTTTGTAATGGATACAGCAGCTTTGCAAAACTAACCATTTTGATAAGGTGAATTCTCCTGAAGAGTGATATCTAGTGAACATATCTAGTTCCTTGTAGATCTTGTGTATTAGGGGGTTAATTAAGGTGATAAAGAAAGGAGGGTGTCTTCCCCACATTCATACCCAGGTAAGTTTTATGTGCTGCTGTGCCACCTACATGATACTGTTCCCATTCACCATTGTTGTCCCCGACAGAGGGAGGAATTCACTTTTCTGAAAATGAATACGAAGGCCCGAGAAAGTTTTAAAATGGGTTAAGATATCCTGAATGATTAGAGCAGGGGTAGCAAACATCTGGCCCTCCAGCTGTGGTGAAACTACAAATCCCATTATGCATCTCTCTTTGGGAGTCGTGGCTGTGAGAATCTTGCAATGCCTCATGGGATTTGTAGTTCCACCACAGCTGGAGGGCCAGTGGTTTGATACCCCTGGATTAGAGCATCTTCCCTGGGGCAGGTGGTGAACAGCAGAACATCATCTGCAAATAGTGCCAAACGGAGTTCTGCTGCGCCCACCTTAATGCCATGTAAAGCGGAGTTTGATATGCGAGCCGCCAGCGGCTCTAGGGACGAATTGAAAAGAGGAGATCAAGGGCAACCTTGTCTCGTTCCTTTTTCCAAAACAAAAGGCATTGACAATGCCGAAGAAAGATAAAACAGTCCCCCGAAATCCAAATTCTGTCAATACCTGAAACAACCATTTTCAGATTCACATTATCAAACGCTTTCTCAGTGTCAAGGGTGATGATGGCAGATTCTTGACGGATAAGAGTGTGCCTGTTCCAAAGCCAATAACACTTTCCATATGTTGGTCACGCCTGAGTGAACCTTTGACGAATTCCACCTTTTGATTGCTAAATCAGGGATGGCAGAATATCCGCTAACCTGTTTGCTACTATTTTAGAAAGGATTTTGGCATCCACATTTAGGAGCGAGACCCGTCTATACGAGCTGGGATTCGGCAATAACTTGATGTATGCCTCTTTTCCCCGTTGCCGAGTACCGAGAGCCTTCCCACAGTGAAAAGGGGTTCCACAATATCCGCCTGTAAAATTTTAAAGAATTCAGCTGTATAGCCGTCAGGTCCTTGAGCTTTTCCAGTGATATTTCCTCACGAGAAATGTCACCATTCAGAGATTGCAACTGATCACTGGACAGGAGAGGAAGGTGCACTGACGATAGAAAAGGGTTTGCCGCCTCACCATCAAATGCATCCTCAGAATTAAATTGATCTATAAAAGTCCTCCAATAGTTTATACATTTCCATTGGATCCATTGTTAAGGTTCCCACCAGAAATATGAGTAGGACGAAAGCGGCCTTTTGCTAATCTGGCTAAGCGTTTTCCAGCCTTGTTGCCATATTTATGCAACAGTGAGGTGTAATAAGAGGAGCTGGACAGTTCTAGTCTGTGTGCCCATAGGTCGAATTGACTCTTAACACTTTCCCAAACTGCTCGATTTTGAGTAGAAGTGTCAGACAATTGCAACCTTCCTCACCTCTCGTAAGGCCGCACTAGCTGTTTTATAAGCTTGCAACGTGTGCTTTTTATAAGCCGTTACGTATGACATTCGCCCTCTCATATAAGCCTCTGCCGTTTCCCAGAAAAGGGTTGGCGGTGACTCATGTTTGTTGAAAGACGAGTATTTCTCCCAAAATTAAGCCGAAAATCGTCATGTAAGCGAAGAGGGAAATCGCCACATGTGCACATTAGTAACACTCGGAGCAGCATTAACCGAAAGCGAGATGGGTGCATGATCCGAGATCACTGTATCATGTATGTCTGAGTCAGACACTCGTGATACCAGTTCAGATGAGCAGAAGAAATAATCCAAACGCACCAGGCAATCGTGCACCAGAGAAAGATGTGTGAAATTGGTGTCGAGGGTGAGCCAGTCTCCAAACATCTTGGAGATTGAGAGCCGTAACCATAGTGGCTAACGGAGATTGCCTGGTGAGTTTAGATCGTCTGGTTTTTGGCACAGTCCCCCGCGACCCAGCTTCTGTCTTCTGCCAGGGACATTGTTATACGAAAATCACCCCCTATCATGTGGAGAGGGGTACCGGTTTTTGAGAGCCACTGCATTAGATGGCAAAAGTCAGTCTTGGATGGTGAATTCTGTAAGTAGACATTGGTTATAGCTAGAGTGGATGTACCAATGGTGAGGGTAACACACCTGAAATTGAGTACTGTAGGTTTTTGTGAAATAGAATCACCACTCCTGCCCTACGACCCTTGGAGGGGGATCCCACAACTTCTTCTACCCAGAATTTACGTAAACTGATGAAGTCTTCCCTCCTGTAAATAGGTTTCTTGTAGCAATGCCATGTCGGCTTTCAATCGCTTCAGGTGTCGTAACACCTGATTGCGCTTCTGGGGGACACGAAGCCCCTTAACATTCCAAGAGATAACTCTCCTAAAAGGGTGTCATGGCGATGAGTAGGGAGAAGTTATACTCAATGAAATGGTTGCGATAATAAAATAAAGGGAATGGAACAGCAGCCATAACACCAATTAGCATGTGAAGCACCGCCCTCAGCAGTGGCCTAGTGGCAGGCTCTCAATGAAATGGTTGCGATAATAAAATAAAGGGAATGGAACAGCAGCCATAACACCAATTAGCATGTGAAGCACCGCCCTCAGCAGTGGCCTAGTGGCAGGCTATGCACAGGAGGACGCTAGAAAAGAAACCGTGAATTCGGAGGCACAGCAGCGCACAGCCCCCAGTCCCAGGAGCGGATGAAGTATACCAAAGAGGTATGCAAGCAATGTAATATGTGTAACAACATTTAACAGAACCTTAAAAATAACAGAAAACATAATAAACAGTGTCACTGACTTTGCAATTTCCCAATGTATGCAATGTGGGGAGTTGCTCAAACTGCATGTCCCCAGCACCACCTACATTTAATGCAGATATCTGAACAGGCCCCGAGGCCATCCATTGGAGGCTGTAGAGAAAACAATTAACAGTGTACAGCACCGCGAGATGTCAAACTCACAGGTAGTACCATAAGTCCCAACCATTCCTATGAATAGACATAAGGCAGAATTAGGAGAATCACATCAAGAGTGATGCTTATCCCAATGCAGTATGGTTAAAAAGATGGCCGGGTCAGGGTTTTACGGTATTTTCTTGGTGTATCCCCTTGTTTCTTGAGGGATTTCGGAAGCTTGAAAGGCGATCGCGGAGGTTGTGGTGGTTTGGAGGGAGACCCCGAGTCCTGTGAGACTGTTCAAGGCAGTCAAAGCCTCCACTGGGTCTTGAAAAAACAGGTGCTGGCCCGAGCTGGAAGGGATGTGGAGTGTAGCAGGATAAGCCAATGTAAATTGTATTTGTCGCCGCACGAGGGTGGAACATATCTCACTGAATGCCTTTTTAGTTTCATAATTGAGACATTGCACGATCACGTGCAAGGGGTGGCACCCTTTTGCCTGGGAGGGCCCAGGCGGCGCACCCGATCCACTAGGCAGGGCGTCTGTATACCCAATGTCTCTGGTATATCGATTGTACAGAACTTACCCAGCACTGTGGGCTTGTACGTTTCTGCCACGCCCACAATCCTGAGGTAATTTCTCCTGGAGCGGTTTTCCAGATCATCAATTTTAGCTTGCATGGATTGCTGCGTATGAACATAATTGGAGGAAATGCGGTGCTCTGCTGCAGATATGTCCTTTCTGATCTGAGACAACCCATGCTGGATCGCCGATTCCGCCGCCGCTATGGTAGGCTTTAGCAGTTTAGCCACTGCAGCAGCAATGCAGGCGTGACGGGAATCCTCGTCCTGGTCGTCTAGCGACGAAGCGGGCGAAGGCCTGCGGTGGCTCTGCCCTTGAGCAGGGTCCACCTTCTTGTATGCACCGTACCCAGACTATCTTGTGTGTGGGATCACGGCGTTTTCGGGCCAGGAAACGGTCCATACATTGTCTCTTCCTGCACCCGTAAACTGCAAAGAAGCATCGGGAAGGCTGTCGGAGCTAATTTTTTATAAGGTTGACATGGGGAGGGGGAGCGCCGTCTCCCCGCTGCGCTTCACATGGGCGCCGGAACCAGAAGTCCCTCAGACCATTTTTTATACTTATGGTCTAAAGCAGGGGTAAGCAAATTCTGGCAGCCTCCCGCTGTGGTGAAACTACAAATCCCATCACACTTCTGCCTCGGAGTCATGCCTGTGGCTGTTAGTCTTGCTATGCATTATGGGATTTGTAGTTGCACAACAGTTGGAGGGCCAGAGTTTGCATACCCCTGGTCTAAAAGGATGAGTCCCCCCGGTTTCCTATGTAAGCTTATTTTTTTAGCCTTGTGAGCACTTCTTGGGATTTTTGCATCACACTTTTGTTTCTTAGATCTTGGACACAAAGTTTTGCAGGCAGCATTGTGAGTTATCCACAGTTTTTTGTGTTTTTTGTTTGGTTTTTTTTCTCGTACAAGTACAAACCTTCTGTTTTCTCTATTATACATTGAGGGACACAGGATTTCTGGACAACTGAGAAGGAAAAAGAAGTCCAGCTAGAAGTGTGGGCAACCCAGTTTTAATAGGTCCAATGAGATAGAGATGGAGAAAATGATGTTTGTTAATTTCATTAAATCCCTTTTACCAAATCCATTGAGGGACACAGATCCCTCCTTCCCTTGTGCTTGTGACCATCTGCTTTTAGTGCTGCTTGTGACAAACTGAGCAATGTTGATGTAGGCCCCCTTTCTAAAGTACAGTCCTGTTGTTGTAGGTGGCAGGATAACCCAGTTTTAAAAGAATCCTGTGTCCCTCAATGGATTTTAAAAGAATTCCAATGACTACTTGCTAGTTCCTGAGTGCAGTGTAGCCTGGAAATGATCCTCTTTTTTTTTTTTTTTGTTAAATTAATCCTGCTTGGTGTTCTGGATATACTGAAATAACATATGAGCTTTAATGACACATTACCATTGTCCTTACATTTTTAAGTTTTTTTTTTTTATGGGGCATTGATCCCCAAAAACCAAACCTAACACCTGAAGGTCAGGTGAGTTTGCTTTGCCCATGTATGCTTATTGTTGTATTGCAAAAAACACACACCAATGTAGCCTGAAATACTCTTAATGCTTTAATGGCATGTACGTATGTTATATGTTAATGTATAATTCTCTTTTGCTGTGGTTAGTGAGCTTGCATTGTGTCTTACACTATGTGGTGTGCGCTTTCGCAGTATGGTCGTTGTATTCGTGCCGCTGTCCGTCTGGAGAAAGGTCTTTCGTCACTTGCTGATCACCTCACCCATGAGAATGAGCGTGTTGTACGTGCCATTTGTGGGGCTCTGCGAAATCTTTGTGGAGACAATCGGAACAGAGAGCTGATTGGTGAGGCAGTTGTCTTGTGAATCTTGTAATTATTAATGTGTGTTCGTAGCTGGGGTGGGTAGAACATGACAGAACAATTGATTTCGGGAGTGAATGAGTTATAAAGTAAAATAAATATTGAAATCAGATTTCTGGCTTATTTTTTTATTTTGTGGAACCCTTTGCAGGTAAACATGCTCTTAGCAGTTTGGTTGCTCGCCTGCCTAGCTCTTCTCCGCAGTCAAATACAGTTTCAGAAGATACAACTGTGGCAGTGCTTAGCACCATCCAGGAAGTTATCACCGGAAATTTGGAGGCGGCTAAGAAGCTGCGGGAGAGCCAAGGAATTGAAAGGCTTGTTCTCATCAACAAAGGAGGGTAAGAGTCTCTCATAGGATTTGCCTTTCACTTTAATGACAGAATTTGGGGGGATTCTTACATAAGTATATTATGTATGTTTTTCCCTGAACTAAGTCCGCAAAAAGGTCAGTAAAACATAATACTTAAGTATGTTATGTTTTACTGACCTAACTTCCTTTTTGCGGTTTTGCATTTCTGATTGTTAATTAGGTGGCCAAGCATCGAAGTTGCAAAGGACACCTGTTGCTTTTGTTAAGTTTATTATTTGTATTATTATTCCGCCGCTTTTTCAAATGCATGTAATAGGTGCTATGTTGGTCAAAAACTCATGAAACTTTGCACAATGGTAGAGCCCTATGCGCTGCAGAACTTATTGCACTATAAAGGTCATAGGTCACACAATCTGGTAGCCACCTTGGTTTTTGCAACAATTTTTGCAAATATTCAGAAACCCATTTGTCCAGAACCGCTAAAGCTACAGATGTACAAATTGCTGTGTGAGGTTATGTTTTGCTCTGTTGTCACAGGTGTTCATTATATGTCTATTGGTCACAAGGTTTGACAGCCATATTGGATTATGCAATATTCTGCAAGCAACTTCATCTCTGAGGTCCCAGTCACGCCATAAAGAGTGCGTTCGGCCTCGAACGCCGGCTCATATTGTTTTGGGGTGGGAGGGGTCGTGGCGGTGCATTGAAGTAAATGGCACCGCAGCCACGCCCCTCGCCTGCAGTGTGATTGCTGGCACCCCAACGCGTGGCACATTAGTGCCTGTCATCTGCAAAAAATAGTGCATTCATTATGATGTAACTGGGCCCTGAAACCATATATCAGAATTATTCAAAACTTTGCAGGTATTTCCAGGTACCACATTTGTAAAAACGGAGCCAATCCCAAAATCAAAATGGCCGCTGCAAGTCAATGGTATTTAAACAGTGTTATTATTATGGCCTTTTTTCAAATGCCTGTAATAAGCACACTGTTACTCAAAAACTCATGCAACTTCGCCCAATGGTAGAGTTCTATGCTATGCCTAATCTTTTGCATAATAAAGGTCATAGGTCACATTGCCTGGCAACCATCTTGTTTTAGGTGAAGATATTCAGCTCCATATTCAAACATCCGTTTCTCAGCAACGAATAAAGCTTCAGATGTACAAATTGCTGTGTAAAGTTATGTTGTGATCTACGCTCAGAACTGATCATTACAAGTCAATTGACCACATAGTTTGGCGGCCATATTGAATTGTCTAAAATTCTAGAAATATTCCTATTATTCTGATGTTCCTTTATTCAAATGCTAATTATAATCACACTGTTATGTAAAAATTCATGCAATTTTGCACAATGGTAGACAACAGTGCTGTGTTTAATCCTTGGCAACATAAAGGTCATAGGTAACATGCTCTGGCAGCCATCTTGGTTTTAGCAAACTTATTTTAGACAATTTTCAAACTGTTTATTTCATAACCGCTAAAACTACAGATATACAAATTATGTGAGGCTATGCTGAGCTCTACAGTCATATATGTTCATTACAAGTCATTTTGACCACATGGTTTGGTCAGCCATTTTGGATTGTGCAATATTCTGCAAGCTACTTGATCTCTGAAACCTTTTATCAGAATAATTCAAAAGTTTGCACATATGTCCAGGGCTACCTCTTCTACCACGGTTGTAAAAACAGGTCCAATCCCAAAATCAATATGGCCGCCACAAGCCAATCACTTTTAACATGGCAGCAAATTGCATAAATGTGCATTTCTATCACTATTGAAGTATATTAAACTTGTTATACATATGATAACGCCAAATCCTAACTGCCAAATGCAATATGGGTTCCAAATGTCATCAAGCTCGGTGGCCATTTTGAATTAAAAAATGTTTTATAATTTATAAAAACATGTCTTGCTATTTAACTCTAACTACAATATCTTCTCATGTGCTATAACCAGGCTCTAATGCTTGGCCACCTTTATCGCTGCTTGCAGCTATATTTCATTTTGTATTTACTTTGCAGACATAATACATCTGACTTATATGATTTGTTTTTTCCTTTTTACAGAGGGCGTTCTGATCGAGAGATTCGTACAGCTGGTTTCTGCCTTCAGACTGTATGGGGATTTAAAGAGCTTAGACGACCTTTGGAAAAAGAAGGATGGAAAAAAAGTGATTTCCAGGTAAAATTGTCAACCTGTGCCTAGAATATTCTGAACAAGCGTTAAAGCTCCTTATTACAATCCAGCATTTACCTATGTAGCAATAAGTATTGTGGAAAAGTTTGTAAGAGAGCCACTGATATCACAGCTGCTTCCATCTTTTTGTGGAAATTCTCATCTGGGATTCCTGCTGAGTTGTTGGTTCCAAGCCTAGATCTTCTGGAAAAAACTAAACTGCCTTCCTCAGCCACAATCATTAGAAGTTATTGTTGTGAATGACTCCAGGTGCACAAGGATTCTGATGGGATGATCATCTTCCCTCTCTATGCTCCGGTGCATTAAGGTTTGCACTCCCTTGTACAGTTTGGCTGTGTTTGTCATTCATTTCACTTGTATTAGTCTTCAACATATGGTCCACTGCATGTGCAGGGGTTGGTTGGAGTCACAGATTTATTTTCTGGCATCCAATCCCTGTCTCGTGTGGGAAACTTCGATTTCAGTCTCAAGTCCTTCCCCCATGCTTTAGTTGGGGAACCAGAATACTAAAGCAAGTGACTATAGGAAAGCTGTTGACCCTGTGGAATCCCTTACTTGCGGTCCTAGACTCAGTTTTCTTCCTTTTCATAGATTCGAGCATTTTTGTGACATTTTCCAGTTGCTAGTTGTTTGCTTTGCTTGTTGTTCCTGCTCATCCTTTGACAATTTGTTTTCATAGTTTCCCGCTTGCATCTGGTTTTTTCACTCTTACTTTCGGAGATCAGGACAAACTCTTCTTTATTCCAGGAAGGGGGAGTTTCACCTGTTTTTTTTTTTGTTTTTTTTAAAGCAAGCTTATTCCTCACTCCTCTGGCAGCTAGCTACTTCCATACAATGCAGGACTTGCTCCTGCATTGTACAAGATAATGCCAGAGAGCTGCGACCAGGCAGCAAAAGGAAGAGTCTTCAGGGAACCAGTTAACCCTTGCAGTGAGGAAGGGCAAAAACAAGCAGTTAACCCCTGCAGTGGGGAAGGGACCCATTACAAGAAAAAACAAAACATCCGTCTGCACCAAAACAGTCAACAACATAAAATCTCTATTCACATGCGACACAGACCATGTGATATATCTTCTAGAATGCCCCCGTAACCCAGAAACTAAGATCGAGATTTGGTCCACACCGAAGGAATGTACAAAAAGGATTTCTAGACCACACTCTCTAAACATTTTCCCTTTCACACAAATGTGTGGAAAACCAGAAAGTCACCCCAATAAAACATATTTCCATGTCTGATAAATACGACAGATTCTGCAAATTACAAGCTAGAGAAGCCTTCTGGATGAAAACAATCCACCCCGATGGGCTAAATAAACATGTCCCCTGAATTACCACTAGTCAAAATCTGTGCTGAACCCGTAACCAACATTGACTACACCAGCATCAACACACCAAGCCAAAGGCACCTCTGCAATCTTTTTTGCCTTTCTATAGAATTACTTGAAGACCATTTCCACCTTTTACGGAGGCATTTAACCCCTTCACGACTGAGCTTGTATTTAGTTTCTGTTCGTAAATGACACACTTTCGACATTTTTGCTGTGATTGCTGTGATTCAGTAATACTTTCTTACAAAGTGCACCCACACATTATATATTGTTTTTGAGAGGACTGATAGGTACACGTGTGATATAAATATATAGCCCTAACGCCTCACTTAGGACAAATAAAATATAAAAGAGGAAAAAAACGTAAAGAACACACTTTTTCCCCAGTTTTGATTTGTAGTATTTTTTAGTAGGGCTGTGCAAATTAACGATTCATTTCTCGATTAATCGTTAATCTTTTTGATCGATTTAAAATGTTTTTGAAACTTCCTGCACGAGCGCCAGCCAAGGAATTGGCCTATACACATACAGCACAGCAATGAAGTAATAACATGAACTAGGAACACACTACTCCAGCACGTTATTATTCTGAGTTGCCCCACTCAAGCGGCGGCCATATTGAGTGGGGCACGTGAGATTAATAACGTGCTGGATTAGTGTGATCCTAGTTCATTTTATTACTTCATTGCTGTGCTGTATGTGTATAGGCCAATGTAGTTGGATCTGTATGTGCGTTATAATTAATCGAAATTAATAGATTCATCGATTAAAAATAATTTCGATTAATCGAACACGAAAATTTTAATCAGTAACAGCCCTATTTTTTAGGGGGAAAAAACACAGCTAAAAAAAATGCATTAAATACATTTATTTATTTGGAAAAACCTCACAACCCAACCCTTTTAGAAATTGACTTTGAACATCACTGTCATGAGAGGGTTAAATTAAAAAAAAAATTAACCCTCTGGATGAAAAACAAATCTGCAGCTCAGCTGCAGATTTTCATTGTAATGGGTTATTTATATTAAAGGTAAAAAAATATATTTAAATATATCATTTTTATTTGTTACATTTTTTATTTTTTTACACTTAATTTTATTTTGTACTCTTTCACTATTTTTTTAAACATTCTTTTTCATTTTTATTTATTCACAATGACTGCTTGATATAAGTTATCTCACGATTACTGCTTGATAATTTAATACATTTTTGGTTATTAGGCTGATTCAAACTTAAGAACAGCCTATAATAACCTTAGTGATGCTGATCCTGCAGTATTTCAGGATCAGATGCCACCTAAAGGTTTTCTGATCGTTCCAACAACTATCAAACCTGCAACATTCTTTCAGCAATAGAGACATGTAGCTAAATGTTTCTATTGCTGAAAGTTTCGAAAAAAAGCCGTTATACATCGGGATTTCCCGATCTATACCAGCTGTCAGTGATCGCTAGAGCTGTAAATGCGGCTCTGCTATCGCTGTCAGACACCCGATTCCTGAAAGGTGTAGGGCGTGGAAAGCACCTTTTTTCCCACAATGCCTTGCTAAAGCATGGGGAGTGTGTGTGTGTGTGTGTCTGCGCCACATCAAGGCTGAAAAAGCCCTGATGGGGCGGAGTGGTGGATTTGGATGGAATGCCAAGGAGACTGTGGAAGGCATGTAAAGGGAAGCAGAAAATGTGGTGGAAGGGCCAACTAAATATGAAATAAAGAGAATACGGCTCCTGTATACAATCTAAGAGCGATTGTTGACCACAATATAGCTGGTCCTAACCATGTGGTGAGTGCGAAGTGTGACTTGCACAGGGGTGTATCACAAAGGATTTTGCTTCAGAGCACAATTGAAGATCATTGATCGGGGCTGATGTGAACTTTAGTTCCTAAACTTTTTTTCGTCAAGGATGAGTTTGTTCAAGAACACAATTGATGATTGTCTGGGAGACTGATGTGAATTGTATTTCCCAACTATATATATCTCTATAGATATATCTCAATATATATCTATATATAGATATATATATTATGGGCGGATTTATTAGGGACTGAGTTGAGAGTACAGTATGGATACTGCTTCCCTATTTATAATGGTCTGGCCCTCTAGCAACTTCAGCGCGAAATTATAGCTAATTTGCCTACAAATGTCCGTTGGTCATGATAATCTGGCCACTCTGTGTATATACTTTTTTACATGGTGGATTGCTTCTGTATATTTAACCACTTCCAGCGGGTTCACGTAAATGTAAGTCATCCGCTGGAAGTGTTTATACCAAGAACACTGCTGCTGCAGACGTGTTCTTGGTACTGTTATATACAGCCGTCGATTCCGGTTTAAATACAAGCGATCCGGCGTCTATACAGGCGCCGGATCACTTGTATGGTGCGGCGCCGTGTCCGCCCCCCTCCCCTGCCGCCGTCAGCTTCCCGGGCTCCGCTGTCCCCCGTGAGATCCCGGGATCGGCATGGTGGGTCTTCCTTGATGAATCAGAGGGAGATCAGCAGGCTTTCAGCCGCTGATCTCTCCTCCGATCACTGGACCCGGAAGTAATGTGCATTACATCACTTCTGGTGTCACTGTACACATTCTCTGACTCCTAGAGCCAGAAGGAAAAGCTGGTGAAGCAGATCTCTGCTTCATCAGCTTCTTTGGGGTCCCTAGGTGACATTAGGGGGTTGATTTACTAACCTTATAAACACGCCACGACCAAGTATACACCTCTGTAGTGTGTTCCCTCCCAGCATGATCTATTGGTGGAATCTAGACACCTTTGTAGTGTGTACACACCCAGCAGGTGTGTTGTGCACAGCCCTGCATGAATTGCAAGGTGATGTTGTGTAAATTAGCTCTACATTGTGTTGCTTGCGTTGATGAATGCAGGAATGTAAATGCATGAGCTAACCATTTTTGTCTAAACTGTGAAGCAGCATTATATATGCATCATGTGCATGATTTTTCCATATATGGCATTAGTGGAAATGTGCTTTTAGATCCTTTTTGGTTGATAAATACGTTTTGCTGTGTAGAAATCACACGCACCTAGTGCGTGCGTGTGTTTTAGGTTAGTAAGACCCCAGGGGTCTGAAAGACCTGTGATGTCTCTATAAAGAGGACCTGTCACATTATATTTGCTATTACATGGGCTTATTAGGCGCTGTGAATCACATTATATACAAATTGTCCTGGGGTTAGTGCAGAGTGACCTGGAAATGTATGTATTTTTTTAACCTATGACTGCGGTTAATAGTTTATAATCATAGTGGCAACACCCCTTGGACAATGCAAAGTGACCTGAAGATTTATTTATTTTTAATCTGTGACTATAGTTAGTGGAATGTTCTGAGCAATTGCTGGAGACAAAATATAACTGATTTCTTTAGCAATCACTTACAATCCTCCAACTGTAGTGATAGGTAAAAAATCTCAAGGTCACTCAGATGGTTTTGACAAGCTATACTGTGGTCAATAATCACTCTTGGGTTGTATACAGGAGCCTTATTCCCTTTCATATTTATTTGGACCTTTTTCACCACTTTTTCTGCTTCCCTTTACATGCCTCCCACAGTCTCTTTGGCACTCCGTCCAAATCCACCACTCTGCCCTGTCAGGATTGAAAAGCACACACACATGCTCCCCATAGTATAGCCTTCATTTAAAAATCTTTATCTAAAAAACACAGGATTTCACTTACATAAAAACAGTTGAGCGTTCATATAACTTCTCTGCCTGCTCCGGCCTGTATCCTCTGTACTCCCGACTGCCCTCCTACAGGGTGATGTTGCAAATGCCGCCCAGGCGCATTTCATCTACCGACTTCCTCTGTGGGACAGCGTGCTTTTTGATTGGGCCCTGATGTGAATTGTTGTTCCTAATCTTTTTTTCATCACATGGTGTATCAGTGTTGTGTTGCACTGCGTCAGGTGCATTGCGATTCAATTGAAAGGCACTCCAATGCACCTCCCAGCTGCAGTGTGCTGCTATGAAGTGCAGTGTGTGGTATCACAATATTGCTCAGTGGGAAAAAAAAGCTGTCCATGCACTACTTTTTTCACTGCATGGAATTGTGGTGGCAACGCATTGCGGCCAGCTGGTGCATTGATTCAGTTCAAATAAATGGCAACACAGCTGCCCCACTAACACACAGATGTGTTGCACAATAGCATGTGTGAATCACACTACCATGAGATTCTGGGCCCATTCACACCAAAAAAGCACAAACGTATGTAAAGTGCATAGGCTTTCCCTCCTTATGGAGGGTGTCAATGATGGTTTTCTGCACAACTGTCAGGTCAGCAGTCTTTCCCATGATTATGATTCCTACTGAACCAGACTGAGAGACCATTTAAAGGCTCAGGAACCCTTTGCAGGTGTTATGGCTTAATTAGCTGATTAGAGTTGGACACTTTGAGCCTAGAATATTGCACCTTTTCACAATATTCTAAGTTTCTGAGATTGTGGATTTTGGGTTTTCATGAGCTGTAAGCCATAATCATCACAAATATGACAAATCACGGCTTGAACTATCTTGCTTTGCATGTCATGAGTCTATCTCATATATTAGTTTCACCTTTTAAGTTGCATTAGTGAAATTAACTTTTGCACGATATTCTAATTATTCGAGTTTCACCTGCAGATAGATATAAAAAAATCGTGGCTGTGAGAGTCATAGAGAGCAAGCCACACAGACAGCCCTAGGCTTTCCCTCCTTATGGAGGGTGTCAATTATGGTTTTCTGCACAACTGTCAGGTCAGCAGTCTTTCCCATGATTGTGATTCCTACTGAACCAGACTGAGAGACCATTTAAAGGCTCAGGAACCCTTTGCAGGTGTTATGGCTTAATTAGCTGATTAGAGTTGGACACTTTGAGCCTAGAATATTGCACCTTTTCACAATATTCTAAGTTTCTGAGATTGTGGATTTTGGGTTTTCATGAGCTGTAAGCTATATTCATCACAAATATGACAAATCACGGCTTGAACTATCTTGCTTTGCATGTAATGAGTCTATCTCATATATTAGTTTCACCTTTTAAGTTGCATTAGTGAAATAAATGAACTTTTGCACGATATTCTAATTATTCGAGTTTCACCTGCAGATAGATATAAAAAAATCGTGGCTGTGAGAGTCATAGAGAGCAAGCCACACAGACAGCCCAGTGGGACAGTGCGGTGAGACAGAGAGAGACCCGCGAGAGACTAGACAGATCAGAGAAAGACGCACAAAAGAGAGTGATAGAAAGTTTAGAGACAGTTTCATCTTTACAACATGTGGAGGAAATGGTTCCTCTGTAGCACAAGCAGAGCCATGAGAAGATCTCTTCTGATGACTCACAGGAAGGAGTTCTTCTCCAGCTCTGTCACAGCTGCAGATTACACAATCTATCTGACACTTGTGTGTGCTCCTTCATGAGAAGGGAGAGGGCCCAGCACAGTCAGATCAGCCCAGCAGAGAAGAACACAGCTGATTACATTTTGCAGATGATAACCTGATCCTCAGTGGACTGAAGATCATATGGAGGGAATTTTGAATTTGTAGGGCTCTGGCCTATTAGTGCATTAAAAAAAAAAAACAGTACTGTGACTCATGACAATGTACACATAGATGCATTGTCCCTGCACCTGTATATTAACACAATAAATACAAATCACTTACAAAGGTGGAAATGGTTTTTAAGTGTCTTGCGTGTCTAAGACTTTGTTTACAATGATTGGGCCCACTCTACAACATGCTGTAGTGGTGATGGAAATTTGTCAGACTTGGCAAAGGGAGGATGATAAGGGAACCCAGTTTCATGTCGCGATATTTAGAGATGTTGGGCTGATTGGAGTTGCTTCCAGGTGCACTGTGCTTTTTTGTCGATCAGCTGGCTACCACTCTTCTTCGGCTGTCGAGGCTTGGTCTTTTATCTGCAGTGCACAGAATTCTCTGTCTTAAGTGTCTGAAACGGACTCCTTTCAGCGGAGACCGCTTGTTTACAGAAGGCCTGAATGCGTTTATTAAGAAGAACACGGGTGGGATCTTTTATGCAGCAATCGGAAGCTTAAGGCTTCCCCCCCTCAAAAACTTCCCTGTGTCCGCCTCAGATGAGTTCTTTGGACCTAGAAGTAGAGGCCTGGGGCTGCCAAACAGGGTTCCCAGTTTAAATATAAGCCCTGGACCCCCAAGCCCAATAGCAAACATTTGTTCTCCTTTGCAGAGGTTTGTGAGTGGGACTCTGTGTATCCACTCCATTGTCTCTCATTGCTACAAACGAGTTTTCCCAGGGTTGTCCTGTCTTTTTCATGACTCCCAATGTCCCTATTTCTCCTCCATGGTGGGAAGCTATAGATTGTCTTGCTGACTGTCACCCCTGTTCTCATGTGGGAACACTTCCTTGGCTTGTATTCTATGGCTTCCATTCTGGACCTAAAGGAGTACCCACTTTCCCCAGCAGAAGAATCCTAAAGAGCAGGCTTGCAAGTCCTTTACCCCTTCTTGGAAGTGTCCCTTTTCCTTCAGTTTATCCTCA
>NW_017306758.1:827156-835284 GCF_000935625.1 Nanorana parkeri | reverse complement strand
ACATGTGTGACAAATTCACACATCCCTTGCTCGGCGAGCCCCAACTTTCCATATTTGAGAGAAGTTCACTGACCTTTGCAGAATCTTGGAAGTCTTGCATTCCAGATCCTTGGGTGCCACAAATGGTGTCACAGGGTTACAATTTGTTTCCTGCTGTCACCTCCAGTTTTTCAGCATCTCGGCAATTTGCCGATCTCCTCCATTGTGCGTTCTGTAGACTCTTGGAGCAAGGTGTCCCTCCTGCTAAACATTTTCAGTCCCTTTACTCCAACCTGTTCACCG
Source organism: Nanorana parkeri (assembly GCF_000935625.1). NCBI lineage: Eukaryota > Metazoa > Chordata > Amphibia > Anura > Dicroglossidae > Nanorana > Nanorana parkeri. The sequence continues at coordinate 835,002 of NW_017306758.1, read as the reverse complement.
TTTCCAAACTGATAGGGGGTATCCGCCAAACACTGAACCTCAAAGCCTTACGTTTCCAAAAATTCAGAATGGAATTAACCAGATCCCTTATTGCATCTCAGCATAAAGGGGACTTTCAGGCCTTGGTGGACTTAAAGTATGCTTCATTACACGTACCCAACTTTTCAGTGCTTCCTGCACTTTGCAATGGGACGTCTGCATTACCAGTTCATGGCCTTTTCTTCTCAGCCTGTCATCTTCACCTTGAGTGTACACCACTGTGTTGGCTCTTCTACACTCTCGAGGTATCCTGATTCTTGGCTGCTTGAATGACCTTCTCTTGAGAAAACAATTGGCGAGGGTTCAGGAAGATATTAAGTTAGCATGTTGCAGAGATTCAGTGGGATCCTAAATCTTCAGTCGCTGACTCCAGCCCATCACTTGGAATATCTGGATATGGCCCTGTACACTTTGCAGAGTATTCCTTTCCTAGAAGTGGTGGCAAACTCTCCAGAATGGTTCGTGCACTCCAGTCCAGGAGTCGGCCAACTCTCAATTTCTGCATAAGAGTCTTGGGTCTGATGGTGTCCACTTTTGAGGCAGGTTTGCGTTTTTTCTTCCAGTTCCATTCATAGAATCTTCATCCTGACAATTTAGTCCTGTTTCTGGTGTTCCTACCCTGGTGGCTTTAGAATCCAGCTCTCCTTCACTGGGAAATGGTGTGGAGTTTTGAAGCTTTGGGGAATTTGGCTCTCTTCAGTGTTGGACTGACGTGCTTTGAGGTTATCTGCTCCATATTCAGTCGGATCAACCATAAGGGAGGAACAAGAAATCTCACCATCTCAAGAGGTAGAGCAAATCCGGTCTTGGGCAAAACAACATGTTCCAGCTCTGTCCTCTTTGTATATCTTCGACATGTACAATTGGCAACCAGATTTTCTCAGCCAGCATCCAGAGGTGTTCAAGGACCTTGATCACGACAGGTGGGGACTCCAGATGTGGACCTTTGGGCCTCCAGATTCAACAACAATCTAGACAGGTGTGTTTCCAGCTCCTGGAATCTTCTGGTGGAAGCATACGTGGCTCTGTGGGATCAGAACACACTGGTCTATGCATTAGCTTCCCTGAAGCTGCTTCTTCGATTGTCAGGATGGTGGGCATTTTGCTGCTTCTCATAGCAGCAGGGCCCAGGAGAGCGTGGTACACCAACCTAAGACAAGACTTCTCGCAGACGCACTGTGGGCTCTGCCAGACTGTCCAGATCTGCTGTCCAAAAAACGATTTACCAACCTGCTTCTTGGTTGTTAGGTTTTAACAGCCATGCGGTTAAAGTTATGTCCTCTGAGAAAGTTAATCCTCCCACTTCCTGCTTGGGATTTAAATATTTTGTCCTTTCGGTACTGCGGAAGCCCCCTTTTAAATCCATCAGAGACCTCCCTCTTTGCTGTGACTCATAGGGTAGTTTTTTTTTTGCTCCTATCACCTCAGCTAGACAAGTGTCTGATTTGGCAGCTTCATCCTCTTTCAGCAACTTGTTTCTGAGATCGGGCCTGTCTATCGGCAGCTGTCATCCACCCACACCTGCTCCTCCTTACTTCTTCTCCCCGCGTCCCTGTGCTGATCGTGGATTCGGGCGGGTGAGCGTGAGGCGGGGAGGAGGTGCGGCTTGTGGAGCGTGGATGCAGGCGGGCGGGTCTGGTAGCGGTGAGCGTGAGGTGGGGAGGAGGTGCGGCACGCAGTGTGTGTGGAGCCGTGAACAGGGCCAACCAATCGGAAGCCGATTAATCGATGATTGAAAAGGTTGACAACTTTTTCAATAATCGATTATGTCGATTAGTTGTTGCAGCCCTAAAATAAACGTACAATTGGAAGACAGCTGGCGTATCAGAGGATATCATGGCATCTGAATGTCAGGTGCCTGGGCAAAATGAACGGCCAATTTGAATGGCTGCTGGGTTGGGTAGTGACAGGTCTGGGCAGTATAGCTGTGTGAAGCAGTATAGCCGTCCACGTACTCGGCTGGCCAGGCCGAGGCGGCTTGGAACGGGAGAGGAGCTGCAAACGGCTAAGATGTGCTGAACCGATTCTGTCTGGCTGGTATCTCGGGGGTGCGAGAGGTGAAATGCGGAAACAACAGTCAAAAGTGGTGGAGAGCTATGCAAGGGTGAGGGCTCTCAGTGCGATAACGGCTACCCGTTTCGAGGCACAGCCTCTTTGTCAAGCCTCAGGTTTTTTTGCAGATCATCAGGAAAGCCTCTTAGTCTCGATCTGCTTCTCCCCCACTTTCCTTCTAGGCAAGGCTTACTTCACCAGGTCTTTAAGTGCTGTTTTGGCATCAGGCCTTTATTTTCCAGGGCTATAAGGCTACCTGGTTTTCAGCTAATGTTTTCCAACATTTTCCAGGTAAATTTTTTTGGTCTGTTCTTATGCGAGTATTGGGCATAAGGTCCTTAAGGTGGCTCTTTGATCTGCAGGTAGTCCCCAGTTCCTGTTTATCTTGGGCCTGTTCTTGATTCTTAGCTGTTTCCCACCTCTCAGTTTAATGGCTTTTGGTCGTCCTGAGCATTTAAGACTTCTGTGTCCGTCAATAGATGAGAAAGAAAATAGGATTTTTGTTGCATCCATTGCAACGTGTCCCCACCCCCTGTGAAGGATTTTACATTGGGTACAAAATTTCTATTTTTATAGCACTTAATCAATGGCTAAATAATGTGATCACCAACTTTGTAGTCAATAGCTTAACATCTTTACTCTGACCCTAAGGGGTCTTTTTATAATCCATTCACAGAGCTATTTGTCCTGCATATCTGTGGGAAAGTTTGTTCTGTGTGAATAGAGGCACAGCAGATGTTTTTAGTATGTTTTCTTTCCACTAGATGGAGCTGAGGAGCATAGAAAAAAATGATTTCCTACGGGGGTGCGCTGATTCTGGTACCTGCATCCTGAGGTACCGTGGGCACCAGGGGGCTTCCTGATTGCCTGGAAGCCAGTGTTCTATCGAAAGACCCCTGGCTTCACCCTCCCTCAAGACACTGCAAGGCAGTCTGGCTTCCTGACAAATGGCTCTGCAAATTGAATATAAATATACCTCTACCTGTTAGTAACAGTATGCTTACAATGCATCTATTTCTCCATAAAGTCCATTAAAGAGAATATAGCATGTAACTCATTTAATTGCCTGTAATTTTAATACAGCATTCCAGTTCTAAAATCTTTTTGATTGTTTTCTTTTTAGGTGCCTTTATCAGGCACAGCACAACCTCAGGCATATGATGACAGCACACTCCCTCTTATTGACCGCAACCAACAAAAAGGTGAGTGTTTTTAAGACTGCTGAAATTTTTATTTCTCCTTTTAACTTCTCAACCTGTGACGTACATATGTCAGCGGGCACGTTTAAACAGACTACCACTGGCACTCTGTTTACATTTGTAGAGCCAGGGGCCGGCTTTACAATAGAAAGGGATTCTGGCGACTCAGCTGTCTCCAGATCACTTCTACAGGGCAGTAAACTGCCCGTCTCCCCGCCGTGTTTTCCAGGCTCCGCTGCCCATCCTGCGAGCCCAGGACCGGCATCTCTGGTGTCGGTGGGAAGCTGGGGAGGAGAGCGGCGAACATCCATTCACCCATTTCCTCCCCGTTCTATGGGATTGAGAGCGATGCAGATTACATCACTTCCGGTCCCATAGCTGTCATTGCTGGGCTCCCAGCAATAAGCTATTGAAGTGTGCACTTATTTAGCTTATTTAACCACTTGCTGACCGAAGTGTTAAACACCCTTCCTGCCCAGGCCATTTTTCAGTATTCAGTGGTGTGGTACTTTAACATTTATTCAGTCATGCAGCGCTGTACTGAAATGAATTTCATACAATTTTTAGGGGACAGTTAGAGCTTTCTTTTAGTGGTGTTTATTCACCACTGGGATTTTAGTTTTTTTACTGTATAATGAAAAAAGGAAAATAAAAAACGATTTTTCCCTACATTTATGTTCTAAAACATATATTATTACCCATTTTTTCAGTAAAATATAAAAGACAGGGTCACGTCGGGTAAAAAGACACCAAACATGTCAAGCTTTAAAATTGTGCGTGCCCACAATCGCAAAAAGCTACCATGCCTAAAACTGGCCGTAGGCAATGCTTTAAAAGCTTTTACAGCTCATGAGTTTAGTGTTATCCGTGATTGATGGGCCTAGAATTATTGCTCTCACTGCGACGTTCGTGGAGATATGTAACGTGTGGCGTAATCATTGTTTTTGCACGTAGGCACACCTGACGCGTGTTTTAAGGGCGGGCGACTTTTTGGGGGTGGTTTTTTTCTCATATGAGACTATTTTTTTTTAACTTTTTTTTTTTTTTTTTTTTTTTTACACTTGATTGTGACTTGATTGCTATCACATAGGGGGCTAAAAATCCCCAAATGTGATGGCTAGAAAAAAATGACAGGTCCTCTTTTTGGAGACATCAGGGGTCCCCAAAACCCCTAATGTCACCTAGGGACCCCCAAAGAGGCTGATGAAGCAGAGATCTGCTTCATCAGCTTCTTCTCTGGCTCTCAGCCAGATAAATGACAGCCAAGGCGGAAGTGATGTAATACACATTGCTTCCGACTTTAGAGAGAGGAGGAGGAGAGATCAGCAGTGGGGGAAATGCTGATGTCTCCTCCTCTTTACAAGCAGCCGCTGAACTGGTGTTCTTGGTCCCAGGCATCGTAGGGGGGACAACGGTGCCCGGATAATTGGCAGGGGGCGGGGGGGGGGCGCCACACACTGCAGGGATATACAAGCGATCGGCCGGCTGTAGAGCCAGCCGACCGCTTGTATGAAACAGCCAGTAACTGCTGTACACATTCCCGGCAGGATTTTGCTTGCACGTGCCCGTGAGCAGAAGAAAAATCACGTACATGTACGTCCACCCGCCGGGAAGGATCCACCGCCTGCCCAGCGTAAAAATTACTGGTGGACGGCAGATCCTTCACCCCGGGTGGACATACATGTACAAGGGGTTAAAGTGGAAATGTGATTAGTAGGGGTCTTTTGGACCACCACAATCACCTTTAAAGAGTACCTGTCACTGCCCATATGCTATCACATGGGGGCTTGTGATATTAAAGTAAAATAAAAATAAGTTTTAAAAAATATTAAATGAAATGTAAAAAAGAACACGCGTCATAACGTAAACACGAAAACGATGATTGCGCTACACATGTTTGGTATCGCCGTGCAGGCCCGAGAGAGCAATAATTCTAGGGCCAATATTTATTGCCTATCTCAAAACTGATGACCTGTATGGACTTTTTGGGGTACTGAATTTTGTCGCCGTTTCACACAGGCACACCATTTTTTATCTGGGCATGTTGGGCATCTATTTACTCGTTGTAACCTCATCTTTTATATTTTATAAAACTAATTTTTGGGGTTTGATAAGTTGCGCTAATATTGTGCAAAATAAAAATTTGCAACTGCCACCATTCTATTCTACAGGGTCTTGGCTTTCAGAAAATATATCTCATGTTTGGGGGCTTGAAATAATTTTCAGGCCTAAAATGTGGGTTCTAACGTGGGCGCAAAAAGTGAAAAAGGCCTCGGTCATTAAGGGGTTAAAGGGAAATGCCCCCCCAAAATGCGTTTAAACATGCATTTGCTACACAGTGTTATTAAAAATTACCTTTCCATTTAAAATTGCATTTGCTATAACTTGCTGTTTACAAAAAATGGTCTACCAAAAAAATGGCACAGTTGGTATACACAACTCCCCCAAGAAATGTAATTTTCGCCTTATGTGTTTGGTTGACTGATTTTGACAGATGTCTGCCCTAAGGTCAGGCTCACACCATTTTACGGACCAGATCTGGAAGGCGGTGCATTTAGTTTTACCACGATTTTGCTGCCGCTTTTTTTTTGCTTAAAATCGGTTTACAGGAGCGGTTCAGTGCCTTTTTGTATGTGTTTTTGATGTGTTCCAGTGCATTCTAGACCAGAGAAAGAGAGACCAGCATTATTCTTTTTTTTTTTTGGTCTGGAACAGAACAGACTGCGCTGGTGTGAACAGAGCTCAGAAATACCATAGGGATACATTAGAATGCGTTTTTTGGTCCAGGAACAAACTGTTCTGGACATGGTGTGAACAAGCCTTAAGATTCAAGTAAAATTTTGGGCATCCCTTGCATTTTTGGTGAGATGCTCTCCAAGGGTTATTTACCACTAAAGGTCCAACACTGCAGCTTTACAACACAGAAAATTCCCCAGGTGATTATAATGAATGCAGACCATACCATTCAGGGATCCGTTTGTAGAGGAAATACTACAACAAACAGGAATTTCTTCACAATAGGGTAGGAATCTGCAACAAAGTTTGTTAAAATCCAGGGTGGACTTGATTTAAATCAAGTCGATTTAAATCACTAGTAAAACGCTTGATTTAAATCAACTCGAATTAAATCGTCATTTTTAAAGAGCAACTGACATCTCTGTCCCGCATCGGCTCCTCTGACCCGCTGTTGATTCACCGACAGTCCCATTCACTTTAATGGGACGGCTGATGATGCGGCAGTGACACAACAAGATGAGGAACGTGGTGGCAGCAGGTGAGTGGATGCCTGCTAAGTGCTCTTTTAAATGTAAGGACTCATTATTCCTGGTAGTAAGAATCTTTACTATTATTATTTGCAAACAAAATGAAGGTTTCCTATTTTAGAATAAGCTGTCAGGTTAGTAAAACAGCGATATCCGAACCGATTTTAGGTTAATAAGTTAATCGCACATAGTTGAACTACTCACATTATGTTACATATTCTTGTATTTGCTTAAACATCAATGTTTAGTAATGTATCAATGCAGTGCATGTTATCTCAGCTTGCAGAGCTTGGATTCATTGAAAGAGTTTACTAAAAAATTTAAATATTGCGGAATATACAGCATCATGCTACATAACTAAGCTCCACTTCATGCTGAATTAACTAAATTAATAATGTATCTTAAATAGAAAACTATCTTTAGATAGATTTTTACTCCAAAAGCATTTTATTAAAGTAAATTTGATAAAAATCAAAAATCCGATATTTTTAATTATAATGTTGGGGGGTTTTAAGTAATTTTCAGGCCTAAAATGTGGAATATAACATGGGTACAAAAAAATTAAAAAAAGGCCTGTCATGAAGGGGGTAAATCATCGATTTTTATCCACCCTGTTAAAATCCTTGCAAGGTTCATTGATTACCCAGAGAGGATTGATTTTTCTCAACATAAGTGCACTAACTCTTTAACCACATAGCATCTGGAGCAATTTGTTTAGAATGAAAAAAAAAATGTGCTAGTTGCAGTTATTTGTTTGTTGCAAGTTATGTGCGCAAACGTTTGTTTTATTTTTAGGAAAAATACACTAAAAAAAATTGATGTGCACACAAATAGAATAAAGTAGCCTAAACTTTTTCACTGCCATTGACCTATGTCATGTGGAGGCTGGGCCTCTGGCTGTTGTAAAGGCGGCTGATTGCATACAAATGCCTTACATATGCCCCCACCCAACACCCCCACCTTGCTTCCCCGGGCTCCTTTGCCCCTCCTGCAGGCCCAGGATTGGCATCGCGCGTGTCGCCGGGTAGCGAGGAGAGAGACCAGCGAACATCAATTCCCTGATCTCCTACCTGCTGAATGAAACCGAAAGCGATGTTGATTACATGCCTTACTGTTTCTGAGCGGTCATCGCATCAGCTTGATCAGCTTCAGTGGGCTGCAAAGGTGAAATTAAGGGGCCATAGACCCCTTGTGTCACCTTTTATAGAGAACCTGTCACTAGTGAGGGGGCGTTTAAGCCTTTGTGATAGCAATGAAATTAGGTTTAATAAAAATAAAGTTAAATGAAATTTA
>NW_017306758.1:826433-826937 GCF_000935625.1 Nanorana parkeri | reverse complement strand
ACGTAAACATGAACGCTGACACTTTTCAGGTTTGCCTATGTACGAAAGCATCAATTGCACCACATGTGTTATAGCTGTGTACGCTAGAGTGAGAGCAATTTAATTCTAGGACCAATATTCATGGTTAACTATAAACCGATGACCTGTATAGGCTTTTAAAGCGTTGTCTGTAGACAATTTGGTGTACTCTAGTTATTCGCCATGTCACTGGTGCACACAAATTTTAAGCTTGGCATATTGGGTATCTAGTTACTCGGCACAACCTCATCTTTTACATTTTACAAAAAAATGGGTATTGTGTTTTTTTTGCTCTAAAATTAGCTTAAGTTTATTTTTTACTTACATTTTGGGCTTGATCTAGAGTTGCGTTAATATCATGTGACCTAAAAATTTGCAACAGCCACCATTTTATTCTGCACAGTTTCTGCATTCAGGAAATAATTATGGGGGGGGGGGGGGTAACTTTTTTTTTAGGCCAAAATGTTGATAATAACGGGGCCGCAA
>NW_017306758.1:801932-825692 GCF_000935625.1 Nanorana parkeri | reverse complement strand
CTGGTTCAGAGAAAAATTAGGGGGGGGGGGGGTTAACTTATTTTTAGGCCTAAAATGTTGATAATAACGTGGCAGCAAAATGGTTAAAGTTTATTTGCACTTTTGCAGTCAAATTTGAAAATGTTTGTGTTCTCATTCACACAGCATAACGAAAAATAGAAAAAAAAATGTTCTTTTTGTAATCAGGCTGTAACTGAATCCATGTTTTTTCTGAGCATCTTCACAGTGATCTTCCCGTATAGAAAGACTTGGGACTAAAATTTGTTGGTGTTTCTCTCATTAACTTACAGTGCAAACCCCTCACCCCCTCCTAACATTACGAAGGAGACACAAAGTAAAAATGTTAACCCTTAAGAAACCAATAAACCTTAGGACAAGTAAAAGTAATGTAAACTGCAAGGTATTTTTTGGGGGGAATGGGAATATGTAACAAACAGAAAATAGGTGTTATCCCAGTTTGCTTGCAAAAGTGGAAATACACTTTAAATTTGCGTGCACCTGTGAAATGGCAAAAAACTACAATACCTAAAATTGCCCGTGGGCAACACTTTAAAAGCCTTTAACGCTCATCGATTCACAGTTAACATTAAGTGATGGTGTTAAAGTTACTGCTCTTATTCCAATGTTTGCAGCAACATATAACTTTTTGAACGTAGGTGCACACAATGCATGTTTCCCTCCATAATTTGAAGGAGATGGCAACTATCCTTGCTGGTGTAGTGACTCTAGGTTGATTCCCCTGGAGTGTCTTGCTAGAGGAATTGACGGATGACCCATTGGGCTCTCGGGCCTGGGGCAAGCGGGGGTTACAGCAGGACAATCCACAACGGCAAGGAGGGGCACCAGGAGTGGGGCAGGAGCGTGAGTCCAGCTGGCAAGGGGTGTGCCACGCCGTCGGACTCCATCACAGGCTGCTTTTCCTATTTTGGGGGTTCAAGGCGCCAGCTCCAAGGTAGGCGGGGTCTACAGTTGACAAGTCGACGCTACCTGTACCCTACCTGCTTTGGTGGAGCAAAGGGTACTCGGCTTGGTTTATGCACCTTTCAGTGGGTTTCTCTCCACATGGGTGCAGTTTGGTAAAGGGTTTGGCAGGCTCTGAGCCCTTCCCTTTTTTGGTGTAAGTACAGGCCTCAGGGGACAAGCCTGTGCCAGCAGAAGCCAACACACCCTAAGATGTGCTTCCTGCGTTAACAAATTGTTTTGATCCCGGTCCAAGCCTTTCTGCCAGATCTGTGTATCTTCTGAAAGGGACATGCATAACAGAGAGTCCATGGTTATATCTCTCTCATGCAGACAGGATCTTGCTCGCAAAGGATCTGGGGTTAGATTCTGGCAGTTTATTTTTTAGGACAGCCTGGCTGTTCCATTTTTTTCTTTCGTGGCTTCCTCTGCACTCTCCCCTCTCATGTGCATATTACGGGGGGTAGGGAGCATGCTTCGTCTTCACGCCTTATACTGGAAGTTAAGTATTCCTAGCAGCGCCAGTCTCATGGCAGCCCGAGACTGCAGGGCCACACTCTGTTAGAGGTAATGTATGTTTTACGGTGCCCAGCCATGTGCTTATGCCTGCAGACAACTTACCGGTGAATAAGACTGTAAGGTATGTGGTACCCTAAGACATGTTTTCTTTGGGGCTAAGACACAGAAGCGATTTTTATTCCTATTCTCTGTTTTTTACTTGGATATGTGAGATATAGGGGTGTTGGTCCCTGTTGTACCTTGAAGTGGCAGCCCAATGGCGTACAGGTAAGAATTGCTGCCCTGCAGCAGCTGAGTCCCTGGTTCAGACCCAGCCTAGACGCCATCCACATGGAGTTTGCACATTCTCCCTGTACTTCATGGGCCTGTTTCAGTTGTGCTGGGTTCCTCCCATACGCCAAAGACCAGCATATAGAATTGTGGAAAGGGAAATTTCTTCCCTCTTGTACCTTGAAAGGAAGGCAATGGTTCAATTTACAAGGTTTCCACACTCTCACCTTTTTTTATTATTGTTTTCACCTGGGGCGGAGGCTTCACAGGTGAATGAGCTTGCTGTCTGCACTGGTGGGAAATCTCTATACAATCTGGAGTAATTCCTGCCACTTGGGCTGCACTGTTGTAGGTTGCCTGCCTATTGCATGAGCCTTTCTTCCCCACTAGTGTTAAACCGGATAAGGCTCTATGTATTTGGTATAGGGTAAGGGTTTTCCTAATTTGTTTTCAATTTCACCTGGGTGGGCTGCTCCAGAGGTGAATGAACTTGCTGTCTGCATCGGTGGAAATCTCCATACAATCTGGGTAGATTCCTGCCATTTGGGCTGCGCTATTAAATCTTGCACTTATATCACAAGAGCTCTCTTCCCACTTGGGGTAAACCTGATAAGGTTCTATGTATTCGGAAGACGCCAAATAGACATAATTAGATATACCGTGGTCTTTATTGCTGTGATAAGACACTATATATAGAGATACTTGCCCAACAGCTATACTATAGCAGAAGCCTGTGATACCTTTGCAAAAGTAATAGGACATTTTTTTCTGCAGTTCCTTGAGTTCACCATTTTTTCCTCACTGCGCTGGCGACCTTTTGCAAGGAAATTCAATTCACCTTGGTGGGTCAGCTCCACAGGTTATTGAACATTCTAATTGCATGGGTGGAAACCTCCAGACAATTGTGAGGTTCCTGCCACTGGGCCAGCACTGTTATACTTTTTCCTTATAACGCAAGAGCCTAATTTTTCCCTCTAGCGTTAAAACCTGATAAGGTGCTGATCGGCATAAGCTGATGAACCTAAAAACAGATATGCTATAACTTTATCCCACCGGGATAAGACAACTCAGTGATTGTTTTGTTATGATAAAAAGCTTAATATAGGGACACCTATAATATAGCAGAATCTGGTGCTGCCTTTACAGTAATATTAGGGGACTCTTCCATAGTTCCTTAACGTGACATTAAACCCTCAGATATTTTTTAACATATCTGAGGACTGAGCCTTGGGGGACCCCTACAGAAAGAGGAAGAGGAGGGGAGGAGTTAGAATTGTAGGTGACACTGAAGGAGCGCGTAGATAAGTAGGATGAGAACCATGAGAGAGCAGAGTCTTGTAGGCCAAGCGAGTGGATTTTTATGAAGAGCAGCGGGTGGTCAACAGTGTCAAAAGCAGCAGAGAGGTCTAATAGCAAGAGTAAGGAATAGTGGCCGTTGTTTTTAGCGGTTATTAGGTCATTGGTGAGTTTTAGGAGGGCGGTTTCAGTGGAGTGTTTGGGGCGAAAGCCGGACTGAAAGGGGTCCAAAAGGTTGTTATTAGCGAGGTGGCAACTCAGGCGGTTGTAGATGAGGCGTTCTAGGAGTTTAGAGGTGAATGGGAGTAAGGAGATAGGTCTGAAATTATTGAGGTTGGTAGGGTCCAGTGAAGGTTTTTTGGGTATTGGGGTGACTAGTGCATGTTTGAGTGGGGTAGGAAAGATTCCAGTAGAGAGGGAAATATTGAAAATGTGGGTAACAGTCTAGGATAGAGCAAGAGGGTGACCGAAGTAGTTTTGAGGGAACAGGGTCCAGGGGGCAAGTGGTGAGGTGGGTGTCAGAGAGAAGCTTAGTAACCTCCTCTGTGGTGACAGGGTCAAAAGAGGAAAGTAACAAGTGTGATGGAGGATCAGGTACTATAATAAAAGGAGCAGTTGATTGGACAGTGGCGATCTGATCTCGAATGGTATCTATTTTGTTTTTGAAATGAATGGCAATGTCCTGGGCAGTGAGTGAGTTAGTGGGTGGTGGTGGTGGAGGACATAGTAGAGACTTGAAGGTAGAAAAGAGTTGACGAGGTCTGGATGAGAGTGTGTTAATGAGAGTGACAAAATAAGTTTGTTTGGCAGCACGGAGGGAGGAGTTATATTTTAACAGGGCAGCTTTGTACAGGTAAAAGTCTTGCAGAGACCTAGTTCTCCGCCACAGTCGCTCAAGAGCGCAGCTTTGTCTTTTTTGATGTTTGGTAACTTCAGTTTGCCACGGTTGTAGCGGGCGTGGTGTAAGTCTGCGTGTTGTGAGGGGAGCCAAGGTGTCTAGGGAGGATGAGAGTGAGTTGTTAAACAGAAGTAGCCAGGACAGGGGTGAGATTTTGTCAAAGAGGGAGTCAGTAGCAGAGTGGAGAAGAGAAAGGTCGAGGTGGTGGAGGTTTCTCTGGGTGACAGTGTGCCTTGTTGGGGGAGTCAGTGTTGGGGACAGTGTGATTGAGAAACTGACCAGGTTGTGCTCTGAGAGTGGGAAAGGGGTGTTGGAGAGGTTGCAAGGAGTGCATAGGTGGGAGAAAACAAGATCAAGTGTGTTACCATCAGAGTGAGTAGGAGTCTGTGTCCATTGAATTAGATCAAAAGAAGAGGTTAGGTTAAGAAATTGAGTGGAACCTGGGGAGTTAATGTTAGTAACAATGTTAAAGTCGCCAAGAATGATAGTGGGTATTTCTGAGGAGAGAAAGTAGGGTAGCCAGGCAGAGAAGTCATCCAGAAAGCGAGATACTGGTCCGGGTGTCCGGTATATAACAGCAATCCTCAGAGAAATTGGAGAGAATAGGCGAATGCAGTGGGTTTCAAAAGAGGAGAGGGATAGAGAGGGAGGTGAAGGCAGAATTTGAAAAGTGCTTTGCGGGGATAGGAGGATTCCCACTCCACCTCCTTTCCGTCCATTGGGTCTGGGTGAGTGTATCCAGTGGAGGCCACCATAGGAGAGGGCAACAGGGGAGGCAGAGTAGGATTCCTGAAGCCAGGTTTCAGTGACGGCAAGCATGTTAAAGGAATTTGAGATGAGAAGATCATGGACAGCGGTGAGTTTGTTACAGACAGAGCGGGCATTCCAGAGGGCACAAGAGAAGGAGGGCCTGGTTATAGGAAGCAGGGGAATAGAAATCAGGTTGTGTGGATTGCAGCTGCTGCCAGAGGAAAGGCAGTGCGGGTTAGGAAGGTGGGTGTTAGAAAAGAGAGGGCCAGGATTGGGAGAGATATATCCCCTGAAGTCAGGAGAAGCAGAAGGGTGAGTGAAGTAAGATGAGAGGGAGTTTTGTACAGGTGAACTTGCCTTAGTGACCTGGAGGTAACTCTAGCATGTGGATTCAGAATGAGCAGGAGATGATGAGTGCAGTAATAGGTAGAGGGCAGGAGGGAGGGTGAAATGTATATATATATTGTGTGGTGGAGAGGGGGGGTAAAGAAAAAACAATTTTAGAAGAGAGGCCCAAATAGTGAGAAGTAGAGGTAGAGATCCTCATGTCTTATGCTTGGGGAGAACTTCCCTTTTCAGCTCGGCCTCTTCCTGTAGTGCTGGCTCAGGTTTCAAGGGGAACAATCCTTCTAATTAAAGGGGGGGGACCCCCATAAAAGCTTCAGTGTTCCGGCCAGTTGGACTACACTGTTTGTGTGTGGGTGCGTATATTCAGCATACATGAAAGATCGATTAATAGGCTGACTTATCCCACCTGGGAAGACAGCTCATAATGATTACTGCCGTGCCAGAGGTGTAAGAGGCTGAGGGTAGAAACCCTTGCCTATCATCTTTCGTATAGCAGAAGTGTGAGGTACCGCTGCAAAAGTAATAAGGTGGATAAAGGCAACTAGATGCGTTATGATGAAGAAAAAACTCTTCGGGAAGTGGTTGTGTATATCTACATACAAATGAGAATTACTATCAATTGTCTGCACATGCGTTGTGGAAGACAGAGGTCAGTTGCATCTAGGGTTTGATAAAGTTTGTTGCTCTAGTGATTGGTCTAGTCGCATGTAAACACATTTTGTTCACAGAATTATACTAGATGCGTCTAGACCAGGGGTAGGCAACCTTAGCTCTCCAGCTGCGCTGAAACTACAAATCCCAAAAGGCATTACAAGCCACAGGCATGACTCCCAGAGGCAGAAGCATGATGGGATTTCTAGTTTCAGCACAGCTGGAGAGCCAAGGTTCCCTACTCCTGGTCTAGACACATATACACGTATATGCACACATGTGTAAATCATTTACGCATATAAAAGCATAAATTCAGCATCTAGCCTGCCAGATTTTTTTCGGTGTATAGAGCTATGGAGTGCAAGCAGCAAATATGAATGTAACCTTATACTGCCTATCTTGTGTAAGTTGGCACCTACCAAGTAACCTGGTTGGGTTAACCCTACCCTACAGAGGTTCTCCTAGACAAGACTTTGCTAATGCATCCTTTTTGCTGAACGCATACAGTTTAAGGAACCTATTAGGCTGTGTAAGGCATATGTTATGTTAGGGGTCTTCTATGGGACAGAACCTTTTTCCAGGCTATACTTTGAAAATCACTAGATTTGCCCTGTACCCACCTCAAGCATGGCTTCGGGTGGTTGAATTCATGCTTTTAAGTTCTGTTTTAATTTGACACATGAGAATTGGCCTTATATCAGGGAGGATATCACGATTGTATTCGCTCTTGTATTATATACAGTTTAGGGAAGTGTTGTGTGGTGGAAAAGTAGTGTATTATGGTTTTATGCTAGATTATTTTCTATTAAACACTGGAACAGAACGCAGAGGTGTGATTTGAGACCCTTGTTCTGGACACACACCTGAATGCAGCTGAGGTGGACAAGCCCTAATAAACAAAATTGTCAGAGACCAGCTACATACTGCATGACGCACGGTTAAGCGTGGAGCTGTGTTTGGGTGTATATCTTTTAGACATAATAGTCTATTGGGTACAACTACATGGTAGGGTGTTTTTACTCCTACAGATCTAGTAGGCTGAGGTAATGACCTGCTTCTTCACATACATCAGCTTCACTATTCTGCCTCTAGTATTGGGTGAGTATCAGACCTTAGGTCATAGGCCAGCCATCTGATATTTGTTTTATTTCATAGTCGCCTCTTCTTGCTCAAGGGCACTTTTTAGTGTATGTTGGGTATTCAGTAATGTCTGCAAAGCTGCTGATCGGTTTTCCCTGTTAGGAAAGATGGGTTGCTGAGAGTGCATGTAACGAAGGGTTAAATGCCCTGTTACATTTAATTGCTTGTTTAGCAAATTCCTACGCATAACTCTTCAGACTTGTGAATGCATACAATGGCTCAAACAAATCACAAATAGGGGCATGCTTAAACAAATTTTATGAAACTGGGGTACTGTGTATACTTTACAGATGGTTAACTGGATAAATATAGCTACATACCCGGGTGAGCTCTTCGCTTCTGAAAAGATCACAAGGCCTTGAATTGACAGTCTTTGAACAATGGCCCTAGGTACATTCAGCTAGATGTCCTAAATGAGGCCAAAACAAACATTACAGTCGCTTAATGTAGGGGTGTGCATGTGTATATGTATACCTTCCTTACTGAGGTCATTATCCATGGAAACTTACGTGGGTGAGGGTTCATGGGTGACTGTGTGTGACTGTGTGTGTGTGTGCGTGTGTGTGTGTGCAGACACACACGCAATACATTTAAACATGTATATCTGGGGGGGAGGGGTGGCCGACCATGGTGGAGTGAAGACTTGCTGCTGAGAGCTCTGCTGTACCAGGGCACCATACAGCCTAAATATCCAGCACTACTAAATCCCCCGCTCTGTCCGACACCAGGACCTCACCTGTAGCTCCCTCCAACTCCTGGACTAGGGAAATATCGTCCTCCTTTCGCTGCTGCACGAACGAGGAAGACTTTCCGGCCGGCCGTGACATGGTGCCGAAGGTCTCCCAGCAGAAGAAGGCCGCAGCTGCGCCTGTGCAGGGCCTCCGTTCCTCTGCCTCCCCCGCACCCACAGTACTGATGCCTCTGGACTCGTCGGCACCGGAGGACCTCTTCGAACCGGACCTCTCAGCTGCAGGGGAGGTACGTGACCTGCTCACAGCCTTTCCGGCTGACTTCGACACATGGGTCATGCGCCTGGTGGGTGCTGTGAGGGAGCTCCGCCAGAGGGTCACGGCAGCTGATGCTAGCATTTCTGCCCTGTCGGCCTCAGTGACTTTACAGGATGGCGGTCCAGGGGTCCCACCGTGCCCGGCTCCAGCAGCTGCAGCTAAGGGTGGAGGACGGAAAGAACCACAGACGACGCAATAACATTCACCTGCGGGGGATCCCAGAGGCAACTCAGTCCTAATCTACAGGCCAATAAACTAGATAGATTCGGGAAGCCATCCAGCACCTCAGACTTGGAGACTCCGCACCAGAGTTCTCCTTCGTCAGAGCTTCTGCTACGCACCTCTCAAGCTCGCCTGAAACTGCTGAGCCTTGACTTATGGTCGCAGCCCTCAAATCCGCACCTGCGGGCAAGAGCCCCGGCCCCGATGGCTTCACAGTGAAATTTTACAAAACGTTCAGGGACTCTCTTACCTCCTTCATGCTTCGGGTCTTTCACCCTGTGTCCCAGGGTTGCATCGTTCTCGCTACAAGTGTTAGGCCACATTTCCCTGATCCCCGAAGCCAGACAAGGACCTCTATCTCTGCACAAATTATAGGCCGATCTCTTTGATCAACGTCGATGTGAAACTGTTTGCCAAAATGATTGCTAACCGGATGAAACCTCTCCCCCCGGGGGTAATCCATCCTGACCAAGTGAAGTTTCCATGGTCGTGAGGCTCGGGGCAACACTATTAGGACCTTGCTACTGATGCACTATGCCCAAACGTCCTACACCCCTCTATGCCTCCTGTCCGTGGACGCTGATAAATCGGTTGATCGTCTAGACTGGACTTTCCTCAAGCACACTGTCACAGCTGAGTCTACGTTCCCGCATTGCTAAGTAACCTCATGGCCCTCTACTTGCACCCATCGGCCCGGGTCGTACTCACTATGGAACATTTGGCGATTGCCCTTCGTCAGAATTCCTCTTTCCAGGGCTTGCTTGAGTCCCCACAGATCTAAGCTTGCACTGTTCGCTGATGATCTACTGCTCTACGTCACTCAGCCCCGTATCGCTAAGCCCACTATTCTGCAGGAATTCGAGAGGTTTGGAGCTCTGAGGAACGTTTGGGTTAACATTTCTAAATCGGAGATCCTCAGTCTATTTGGGAGAGGAAGATCTCTGCCTCCTTGATAGCAACTTCTCCTTCCTTATTTGCCCCACCTCCTTGAAATACCTGGGAATCCACCTCCCCAGGAACCTGGCTGACTCCACACCCTGAACTTCCGCCCCTTGCTAGTGGGAGAGTCCAGAGACCTGGCTTCATACTACCGTTAATTCCTGTCCTGGCTGGGACAGAATCATGTGCTCAAAATGGACATTGTCCCCAAGTTCCTGTATCTATTCCTAACGCTACCCATTGCCATCCCTACTGTATACCTGAGACACATTCAACAGGCCTTCACAAAATTTGTGTGGGGATCCTCTCGTCCCCGGCTCAGCTATGAAATACTGGCTCTGACGAAACGCAGAGGGGGTGCTGGCGCGCTAGATATCTTCCTCTCCTATGCTTCGGCGGTGTTGGTCCGCATAGTAGACTGGTTCTACCGAGCCAGAGACAAACAATGGATCTGTCTGGACGAATCTCACAGCTGCTGATTTGCTGGCTTTACCCTGGATACCACCTGGCTCCAGGCCTGCATCCGCTGCTCTCCCTCTCTTGACCTCTCACACTCGGAAGTTATGGGATCGGTATATCTCTCACCTGGGTATCGCTTCCTACTTGGGCCCGATGACTCCTCTTTTTGGCAACCCGGCTTTCACTCCAGCGCTGTCCGGATCCTCGCTGGGCCGATGGGATAGAGTTTCACATCGTCGCCTTATCTCAGCTCTGAGAGCTCAGCCTCCGGAATCGGCTACTCCCTTTGGTGCGACTCGTGGAACTTGGTTGGCAGAGGGGCAGTTTCGCTCCGTCACCTCCTTCCCCACGCCGGACTGCTTCCAGGCAGACCCTACCGCTTTTGACTCCCTACTTCTGGCCTCATCGCCCCGGACACACTCAGTTTCCCTCATTTACTCCATCCTCTCCACCATGACTTATTGCCAGTAAAGCCCATGAGAAGAAGTCCCCCTGTTCTCTCACTACTCTATACCTCTCCTCGCTGGGGGTCCTGCCCTGGTTAACTTTTATTTCCTGTCCAAACCCACTTCCTGTGTCCTGCTCAGCACTAGCCCCCCTACTAGAGTGGACTCGCTAACGTGGAAATCCACGTTGGCTCTCCTTCACATCTACCCCTAGAGCTCTTGTGAGGTTGGGCCTGCGACTCGTGGCTTGATAGCAGGCTTAATATGTGTTTCTAATGCCAATTATCTTACCAGCTTAGACATTGCCCGATCATAAATATGTGAGGTACTTCCATCCTGCTAGGGATAACCTACCCCTTTTTTGTGGTTACTACCTTTTTATGTGCGATTTGTTTTCTTTGATTTTGTACCGAATATTTCTAATAAAATCAGATTGAACTAAACATGTATATCCATGCTCTTTATATCCATGTGAATGGATGCCTTTTTAAGACTGGGCAGAGGTTTTTATATACAATCTCTAGAGTCGGCTGCTGGGTAGTCTTGGTGTGCCTCACCCCAGACAGTTATTGGCAGCTTGCGGACCTGGGAAGAAAGAGATTCCAAGAGGTTAAGCAAGTCTTTTATCAAATCTCATCCATTGTATGAAAGCTGGCTTCTAGAGCCAACTAGACTGTACAAGATTATCTAGTACTACTTGGGAAGCAGTCACTTTTGGAGGAGATTCAAGAATATTTTTGGCCTGTTTCTGGGCCTAAGAAAGGCTGCAAAACATCATAACACTCTGGAAGATGAATTGGGAAAACATAAGTTAGGTACCTGGTAACTTTGTTTCCAGGAATCTTCCACGGCAGCACGGATTCCCACCCTGCTTGTTGAGGGGTGTTGTTCAACATGAATTTCAGTGTTACTGTCTGGTGGTCCGTTCTGTCGTAATACTGAGGTGACCCTTTTATTCTAATTGTGGATGATGTGTTTCCTGTTTCATGTGGGTGGAAGATTCCTGGAAACAGTTACCAGGTACCTAACTTATGGGGTTTTTTTTAGCTCTGCTATTTTCAACACTTTTGTGAGGATTCTTTCTAATCAATGGCAGATTCCGGCTGGATACATTTTGAAAGTCTCTCCAGATTGCCAACGAGTGCAGGCTTTCCCAATTCATTTAACATTGAGGATCTGATTGTGACATCCCTGAAGTGACGGTGTTTCTTCTTAGTGCTGCAAGGCCAGGGTTCACCACCCTTGTAATCAGTTCCTCCTTTCCTGACTGAGTGCCCCCAGTAGTGGATCTACCAGTCTTCTATTGTGTAAACTCTTGGTAACCTCTCTCACCTCCAAGATGCAACTCCAGCTAGTCCTTCACCAGGACTGGGTACACAGCATACCTTCTGGTATACCTGGCAATAATTAACAGTGCAGACCACCCTGCCATATTTTGAGATTGTAGGTCTGGCCTGATACCGACTCCTGGCTCAGTGAGTACTTGGGAGGCAATGGGTAAAACATGTTTAAAACCTTATGCTTCTCCCTTCTACTAATGCTCTCTAGTACTATAAGCCCCCATTCACACCAGGGTGTTTTGTCACATGGTTTTTTCCGTGCTAAAGTGCTATGTATTCCTATGGGGCCGTTCACGCAAACGCGTTAAATCGAGTGTATAAATACGCCCTTTGTTTAAAATTGTCCTTGGGCTTCTTTTGTCGCACTTATCACCTCGTTTTGCCCCATAGACTTCAATGGAAACGTGCCAATCAGAGGGTTTTTGCGCGTTCAGACTTTTTTTAGCGCGAAAAGCAGTCTCGGCTTTAAAAATAAAGCTGAGACTGCTTTTCCTTGGACAACTGAAAACGTGCCTTAAAACACTATTACAGATGAACAGAAAACGCCTGTAAAATGCGCATAAAAACCACGCAAATAAAACGTGTGAAAACGCTGCAACACTGATGTGAATTGAGAGAAAAAGAGAACCACTCACTTAAAGTGACATTAAACCCTCAGATTTTTTAACATAAAACAATACTGTAATGTGTGCCTTACTGTAATCCATGGTTGTTTCCCTTCTCTTTGCTGCTCTTCCTTTTAAATCTGTATCTGTTCTCATGCTGGGCAGAACTTCTGTTTTGCAGCAGACTGCCTTGTCTCTGAAATGGATACAGCACAGCAACACAGATATTTATATTTTGTTTGTAATGTATAGATCATTTTAGTCTTAATATATATTTTGGCAATTTTTTTTCCAGATAAACTGTCTGAAGGTATTGACATTCCACTGAGTGACATTAGAACAGGTAGTATGCATATATTTGTTTTTATTATCCCAGTTATAGAAAAACATTTTGTTAATTGTTTTCCCCCCATCTTTTGATCTCTCTAAACAAAACAAGTGTATTTTATTTTTGTTTTAGTTCAACAATACATTGAAATTTTTTTTACTTTTATTACAGCTTTAGTTTTAACGCAATACATTTATTTGTATCCTCATATACATCAGAATATATTTGTTAGATATATTTCTTCAACTATAAATCTAACCACAACTTGGCCTATTAATAGATGTTTCCCCCAAGATTCACTCTTTTTCTGAATTGGATTCAGTTAGAGAAATGTAGGAATCCTGGGTAAATGTTGTGTGAACCTAGTAACAAAACACTGAGGACAGCTGGGAGCACTGGGGACCCTCACAAACCTTTCGGTGCTGGTCCGTGAGTACCCAAATGGTGTCCCTCACTATCGCAGATTCTTAGGGACAGGGGAGATCAGGGATGGCCCAGCTCCACAGCTGTTAATGGTTGAGGGTGGTTACATAAGACTTCCCCCGTTGACACTGCTACATATGGTTTGTGTATTAGCCCACCATTTTAGCTCACTGCTCTTTCTGATGCATCTACCAGCCCATCTGGAGTGACACTTTCTACATGCCTTACCAAAGAAGATTTTGCAGTATCAATTACCATATTTATGGGACAGATATAGGCTATGATTAGTGCCTCAGCGGATGTGGCCATGGCTACTGCCCGTTTGCCAGATGGGGAGGAGGAGGAGTGAATTCTTGACACAGTGATCCCTACCTCCTTGGGCTCAGAAATATGGTGTCAGGCGGATCCACCTTTCACTATCCTTCACCAAAGGTTGTGAGACACTATTGTGGCGCTGATAGAGGTGGTGAGGTAATACTTGTCCATTGAACCTTAAGCAGGATTGTCCTAAGATAACCAGCCAAGACTTTCCCTACGCAGTCTCTAGTGAAGGGGGAGGTACCTAATGCAGCTTGGCAACATCCTAGAAAGGTTTATGCACCTACAAAACACTTTTTTCACAGCAATATCCTTTTGAGGATACCCTCCTCAAAATAGTAATCATTTCCTAAAGTGGATGCAGCTCTTTCTTGCCAAATCCTCCTATGACCCAAAAGAGACCTAACACCAAAAAAAGCTTTAACCATAGTTCTTTTTTAGGCGCACGGTAAACAAGTGACTTGAGGAGCTGTTTAAAACTTTCTTCACCTTTTTATTGGTCCTACCTTGCAACTGGCAGTAGGTTATGGAAGTTTGACAGACTCTGGTGGTCTGGAGAAAACGCATGGTACAGCACCTGCTGAGTCTGGGCCTTCTGTAGGCATAAGGGTAGACTGCTGTGGCTTAAGTACTACTGGTTGGCGGAAGCCCCCACAAGTGAGGGCTCACTTGTGAGGAGCTGGGGTGAGAGACAGTCTGAAAGGCAAAGATAGAGGTCAATACGTAGGAAGAGTCTGCTGGAAGAGCAAGGGCGGTGTGACAAGCCAAGTATCTGTGTTTATGTAAGCATTTACATTTTTTAATAAAGGAGTTTTTTTAGGCTGTTACATTATGGAAAGTATTGGTGCTCTTTTGAGCTCTGGTGCACCGGATTAATAATTACACTGGTCTACAAGTTTTGGGAAATTATCGACCTCCAAGATATGTGTTTAATTCTTGCATATTTTGATTAGATGAATTAGAAAACAGGTGATAAAGGTGCTGGTTGGCTAAAGTATTCAAGATATTTCACAATAAAGCTTTCACCTTCACTCCTTTTGTCCTGCTCCGAAACATTCCAATTAGGTCTCTCTCCACCTCTTGGATGTGGTTAGAGCGGTCCAGGTTTATCTTTCCTCTACAGCAGGGGGTCTCAAACTCCATTCACTCGGGGGCCACTGGACAATTTTTTTGGCTCAAATGTTGGTGTTTGTAGGGGAATACTTATTTGGCAATTCTTTGGACATCCAAAATAAGGAAGTCCTGCAGTTGGTGGGGGTTGGAGAGGGAGGACTCTTTTGACCCCCAAAAAAGTATTTATAAGCTCCTGCTGGTAAGCCCTAGGCCCCTGAGATGAAAAGAAAAAAGTTCCTTGGTTCCAGAATTTTGTATCCAGGGTCTGCACATTGGAGTTTGTTTCTGTCTCCACCGTGATTAGTGCTATCAAACTTGCCAACCTCTTTGCAAAAGCAGGCAGATCTTTCCTCTCTCAAAGGTTCATGGCCCGTCCCATAGGAGAAATTGTTCCACAATTTCTCTTTACCTGTTCACGGCATCGTCCCCAAGGCAAAAGGGGGCATTCGCTCCATTCTGGAAATAAAGATTCTCAAATTCCTTTCAGTTTATAAACTCTGCATGGAATCTGCTTGGTCAATCATAGCTTTCCTTCACCTGGGAGATCTTCTAGCCTCTGTGGACATCCATGGTGCTTACTTGCACATTTCCATTTTCCACTTGCATCAGCACTACCTGCATTTTGCTGTGGGCATGCAACATTACCAATTTGTTGCCCTTGACCTGTCTACGGTACCTTGGGTCTTTGACCTATCCACGGTGCCTTGGGTCTTCACCAAGATGGTAGCTAGGGTATCATCATCATGGGATTTCTACATGATCTCCTGCTAAAGGGAACTGTCAGTTCAGATTTTTATCAGCCAGTGTCTAATGGACAGCGCAGACCCTGCAGAGATTTATATGGATCCTAAATGTCCAAACAGCACTGGATGCAACTCATCACTTGGGAGTATCTGTGCCTAACTTTGGATTTGGCTTTGCAGGGTCTTGATCCCCCCAGACAAACTCCAGTCTCTCTGTTTTCATGTTTGACTCCTACAGTCCAGGAGCTAACCAACCATTCACTTTGCATGAAGGGTTCTGGACCTAATGGTGGCCTCCTTCGAGGGAGTCCCATAAGCCCAGTTTCACTCCAGACCATTGCAGCTCAGCATTCTGTCAGTGTAGAACTTGCAAAATCTGTCCGAATTACTCGCTATACCTGACCAACAAATCTAAGTTCGCCCTGGTATGGTGGCTTTCCAACCCAGTGCTGGAATCAATTAAATCTTTCTTCCTGATGGCCTGAACAATGCTCGCGACAGATGTCAGCCTGTCCGCCTTTGGATACCTTTTCCATACAGGGGACTTGGTTGTCTAAGGAAGCTTGGTTCCTGAACAGTATCCTAGAGCTCACGGCAACTCAGTTGCCCCTTCAATGCTGGACATTTCGGCTGCAAGGCCACCTGACCATGCCTGAATGATATAGTGCTCTTACAATGGGACTCCTGGCAGATTCTCCATGGGCCTTCCCAGATCACTGGATCTTCTGTCCCAGGGGCCAGTTAACAATCTTTCTTCTTGGTCGCTGGCTTTAACAGCTTGGTTTTTGATGCCCAGGTTTTAAGTTGCACAGGTGCCTCTCGGATTTGGTCATCCCTACACCCCTAGAGGCTAGGAAATCAAAAGTCTACCAACGCACTTGTAAGGAATTCTTTGCTTGCGGAAGGTAGGAAATTATTTGCCAGGAAGTACACCCTTGGCCCAATCCTGTCCTTCAGTTCAGTCTGGATGAGCATTTGGCCTCGAGTACCATCAAGGGTTTGGCCTTGGCAATTTTTTTTTTTTTTTTCCTTCAAAGACCACTTGCCTCTTCTTAGTGAAAAGCATTTGTACAGTTTGTTATTCACACTGCTCCCCCTGTGTGTTCCTAAATGTTACTGTGGGATCTCAACCTGGTTGTCATTTCTACAGAAACCACCATTGGAGCCTATTGGGGATATTCCCCTATCTAGCCACACTCATGGCTAATACCTCTGTGAGACACGTTTCTGAGTTAGTAGCTTAAGCTTTAAGAATATCTCCTATCCTAGCATTGCACAGGGATAAATTCTTGAGACATTTTACATTGTCGGGTACATTGTTCTTCCCTCTTTATTTCCTACTCCAGTACATTTTAGACTTATATTCCCTGGCTAAACATGGTACTCGCTTGTTCGTAGCCATCTGTGAGCTTCAAGTGCTTTCAGACAATTTGATTCAATCTTTCCCGTTCCTGAAAGGTCACAGTAGGGGCCACCCGGTCTCTTGTTCCAATATTTCCAGGTGGATTTGGTAACTTCACATTCAAGCTTATAAACGAAGGTACAGTAAGGATAAGGTCCCTTTTTAAAAGTGCACTTAATTAGTTCAGTCAATTTTTAATGGCCTTTTAGAATCAGACATCTGTTTTTCATATTTGCAAGGCTGCCACATGGACCTCTGCCATGTTTCCCAGGTGGATGTTTGGGTCTCCATCTGAAATGAAAAACCTTCACCAACATGTGTATAACGTCTTTTAACCATAGTCCACAGATAATGGCAAATTTTTACACCTGTGGCTGACTTTTATTGCCCTCTGCTAAGGGCCCATTCACACCACATGCCGATTACCTCCAGACCAGACTTTTTCCTGACCCAAAATGTATCCCTATGCCATTTCTGGCCTCTGTACCCACCAGCGCAGTGCATTCCAGACCAGAAAAATACTGCTTGTCCTATTTTGTCTGGTTTGGAATGCACTGGAACTCCTCAAAAACGTCTGAAACGCACCCGTTGGACCATTTTAAGCTAAACGAAAAAATCCAATCGTGGCAAAAATGCAATGCACAATGTTCCAGATCTGGTCCGGAAAATGGTGTGAACCCAGCCTAAGTAATCCACGATGGATCACTTTTCAGGGGGCAGTTGACAGCAAGTTATAAGCGTAATTGAAATTTTAAAAAAAAATAGATGTAATGTATCAGTAATGATAGCTTAATTGAATTTGTCCTCCAATTTCTGCTGAAGTGGATGGTGATGTTCCCATAGACCTGTCATTGAGCAACAGTGGGATATGTTAAAATTTGTGTAATTTGTAAAGTATAGGTATTACACATTGTTTTAATGAGGGGTATGGGAGGAAGTGTTTTGTTAGGATGGATTGGTCATGTTTATCTACCTTGTTTTTCTTAGATTTAATGATATGTGAATAAAATTAAATGTTAGCTATATATTTTGTTCTGATAACAAGTTATCTCTTTAGTACCAGTAAAGTCCCAGTAAGGTTCTGGGCATTTTAGTTAGTTAGTTTAGTATTAAATTTTGCATGTAGGGTTGATGTTACTTTCCAAGTAGTCAAAATTTTCCCCTATGTAATATTTAGATAGTAGGGTTATATAAGGCTGTCATTAGAGCTTACCAGTGTCTTTTCCCCCAAAGGCAGCTTCATAAATCATGGTCTAAAATTACCAACCTGTGTCCTGTTAATTTACTCCAAGAAAACAATTTTCTTGTTCGTCATCACAGGATACAGGGAGGCAATTCTTGGACCACTTGGCAATGCAGCTACCTTCAGGTGATTTTTCAATTCAGTTTTCCCTTTTGCTCCACCCAGCAACTGTGGTGCCTCCAGGAGTTATTTGGATCAGTTTTCCCCTTGGTAGTGTCTTGGTATGGACCATATCGGGACCCCGTCAAAAGGAAACCACAGGTCTGGCCTTTAGTGTGTTCAGTCCCCTTCCATCCCCGTTGCCTCTGCTGATACAGGTGGGGAAAGCAAAAGGGTATGAAGGGGACACAGAGCGCAGCGGGCTCTTAGCGGGGAGGAGAACAGGAGGAGGGAAGCTGGTTTGGCGGCGGAGGTGGCAGCCAGTGACCGTAAATGGGCTGAAAAAAGCCCGGGTGCCAGGATGCAATTTCTAGTTGTCATGGTGACCTGGATTTGTCAAGCCCTGCCCTACTGTATCTATGGATAGTTGCCACAATGTCTCTTGGAGGTAAATTGACCCAATGGGAGTGTTTTGTACCCTTAGCCAGCAGCAACAGGTTTTAAGCAGTGTGCAACCAACTTTATTACATTTTCAACAGCAAACATAAACAGCATTTCTATAAAAGTAAACCCTAGCTTTTTTTCATCAATACTGACTGAATTGTAAACTCATACATGTAAAGGTTTTGGCCTGTCTTTAAGTACTGTATAAGTCTTAGGTTGCAAGCTCTCTGTATGCTTTGAAAGTTGTGTAAAATGTGCAAATATCTACACACCTTTTTTTAAACTTGTAATAGGTTTTCATATTTTCTCATCTACTTTTTTCCCCAGAACCATTCAATGGGGAAAACACCCGTCACCTAAATCTTTCAGGAGATCTCTCTGAACTGGAGCCTCTCAAGGTAAACCATGCATGCTTTTTTTTTTTTTCTATGTACACACTGTCTCGCTTACCTAAACTGCATTCTAATCTTGAATGGTTTGTGGTGACCTCTCATCTTTATATGTTTGCTTTAAGTAGTCACCAGCACACGATGCTGGTGACATCTTTATGCGTTTGCTGATATTGGCGGTGCCATCCGCAGTAACCACGAGCACCCTCCCACTACACGGGACATTTGGTAAGGAGTGCAACAAGGAAGTTATATACTCTCTACTTAGTCTACATAATTTTTGTTGGTAGACAACTGTTTAGAACAAAATGTTGTGCAGCTTTAGTGAGTGTACATACGTGCCCTTATTTAAAGAGACCCTGTCAACAACCTAAAAATTTGCAAGTAAAAATAAAAAATAATACTTTTTGTAAATGGTTACTTGCAGTATTTTCCTTTCCACAAATTTGTATTTACTTGCTACATGCCTTTGAACCCGCTAGAGTCAATTCCTTAGCACAACCCCCCTATCTCTGCAAGTAATAGTCTTCTCTTCTGAAAAGTGTCTAATTACTCTGTGCTTGCCCAGCTCCTTCAACCTTCCCTTCACCTCCCTACACAACCTTTTATGTGGCTGCCAAGGTAGGAGCGAAGAATACTACTCCAATGATAGCTCTAAGTCTGTTGGAGCAGCTGACATCATATCCAAGATGGCTGCTCCACAAAGCAATTTCAGGGCTTTTAGATGGCCTTTGCATACGGTACAATAAGTTAAATCTGTACATAATCTTATGCGCATATTTGGTCTCTGTTTTGCATGTCTTGACTGCACAGGATAGGTACAATTTTCATCTATATTGCATTCTGTCATCCATTTTGATTTGAATGTTATCAATACAGCAAAATACTTCATTTTTGGAGATTAATAATGCTCTCCAGCTGGCAGAGTGCATTTTCTTGGTATCCAGAGAATCAGCCTTACTGGGAGCTGAGTCTGTACTAATGTAAGAATCTACCTATGTAGGATCACTCTCATACTCAGATTTAATTCTGTACTGCTGTAATTACTGTTCCGAAAATATTACATTCTCAAACAATTCATCCCCACACAGCTACCTCCTCATGTAGCACTTGCCCCTCCCTTTTAGATTGTAAGCCCTCGCGGGCAGGGCCCTCCTTACCATCTTTTATTGAATTGTATTGTAAAGCGCTGCGCAAACTGTTGGCGCTATACACTGAGTGGCCAGTTTATTATGACCACCTGACGTTTGTAGGCAAATTGGCTATAATTTTGCGCTGAAGTTGCTAGAGGGCCAGACCATTATGAATAGGGAAGCAGGTTGTTTACCACGACAGTAGAAGTGATTTTTTTTCTGAAGATATGGGTAAACAATGCGATTTAACAGCCTTTGAACGTGGGATGATTGTTGGCGCGGAGCCATGGAGCGAGTATCAGCAAAACAGCAGAATTTGTTAAATGTTCAAGAGCAGCTGTTAAAGTGTTTAAAGACTGGACTGTCAGCCTTAACGGTCTGAACGTGCGAATTGTGCCCGTCAACGACCAGTCAATGTTAGGGCAGAACGGACAGTGGCAAGACTGTTAGAAGACAACAGAAGGGCAACAGGGCAGTGTCATATTCCTCACATCACTTTTCAACATCTCGTGGAGTCATCTCGTGGCCCAACGAAGTACTGATGGGGTGGTCATGAAAATCTGGCCACCCAGTGTATAAATCCTGTATAATAATAATAATAATAATACTGTGAATATTGTACTGCTCAGGTAGAATGTCAGTATTCTACCTCATTGATATGTTATTATTCATACTCTGTTGTGACATACTTTTCATCTCATTACTAACACTCTCTGTCACAGGAAAGGTCTCTCAGTACTGGGGGATCTTTGGATCTTGGGGATGCTGAAGACCAACCAGTCTAATCCTGCCTCTTTCATGTGTATGTAATGCCAGCACTTTTGTTTTTCATTTAGTTTCAACTTTTCATATTTGTTTTTCGTGAAAGTATTTTTCCTTTTCTTCATGGTGACTTGCTGTTCTGCCTTAACTGAATAGTGGTTTATTGTATCGTTTGATATTTGTTCTTTCCAGGTACTTTTTCTGTTTTCTCATTCTTTGCTTGTGCAAAAACATGTATATCTGCAGGAAGAAATATTTATTTTTTTTAATCTTTTTTTAAACGGAGTATGAGAATGGGAACAGAAGCAGAATGGTTGCACATAGTGACCAATCAGGTTTTATTTTCTGGGTAATTTAGACACATTATCTGGTTGGGCTCCTTAAGTAACAGCTCCCTCTTGCACCCATTTCTCCCTAATTTTGGTTATAAATAGGTCAGAAGATTTCAGTAAAATGACAGCAATTGTGATTGTTAGGAAAATTACTGACTTGTCATTTTTTTTTAATTTGTCTTATATTTTTATGTAGATCTGTTGGTTCCATGTAGAATCAGCCAATTCACAGATTCATGCAATTAATCACACAAGGCTTCAACTTGTATAAGAGTGGTGTATACAGCAAGCTTCTTAAAAGCACATGTAAATCTTTCAGCAAACTTGAAGTGTTAAAGCATTAAAGAAAAGATTCTTCACTAAACCTTACGCATTTTAGTTGGTTCAGAAGTTTTGGCTGTAGTGTGACTGAGGTAAAGTGCTGTCTTTCATTGTGACCATGTGCAGATGTTCTACTTAGTAAAGAGGTGTAATGGGAATTACAGTAATTGAAAATACTACATATAGTTGAATGCTAACATGTTTAGTAAATGACTTTATTGAAGCTTTGAATTTGTATATTTTGGCTTCCTAGCCAATCAGGAAAGCAGGTCATGACCTAACGGAAGGGAAAGATCGGCAGCAATTCCCCAAAAGGTCATGATTGTGCCATCCTAGACCGCTGTCCCAAACTGAGTCTGCCTTCCTCCTCAGGGAAAACTTTCAGCCTTTTTAGAGTCCTCAGACTGCAAGTAGGCCCCGTCATCCTTTCCACCAAAGTCCATATCTGATATTCATCTGGCTGCTTCCTCAACCCCTGAAGGAGGATGAGGATTGTACATCACCCGGTTCAGAGGACTCTGTACCTGCAGAAGTTCACTCTGCTAAAATATCTTCCAAACCTAACAACAACAATTTTTTTTAATCCTTATTTTATCCTTATTAATTGAGGATATTGTAATTGGGGAGACACTGGGTAATAGTGATCACAATGTGATTACTTTCACTATTGGATACAGGAAAGGGGAAGTGTGCTGGACGGACAAGAACCCTAAATTTCAGAAGGGCTACCTTTTGATAAGCTGCGCCACCTATTGGAGGACATCAAATGGGAAAATTTATTTCTCAACCTGAACTCGGACCAAAAGTGGGATTGTTTTAAGAACACATTATATATTGCCATTGCCAAGTGTATACCGTTGGGTAATAAAAGTAAAAGATCAAAAATTAAGCCTGTATGGCTAAATAAACTGTAAAACGACACCAAGGACAAGAGAGCGGCATTTATAAAATATAAGATGGAGGGGACAGCATTGGCGTTCCATAACTACAAAGAATGGAATCAAAGATGCAAACTAGTAATTCGGGCAGCTAAAATAGAGTGCGAAAAGCATATCGCCACAGTTAGTTAAAAAAAAAAAAAATTCTACCAATACATAAACAGTTTCATTCAGAAAATATATAATGTTGGGGGGTTTTACGTCATTTTCAGGCCTAAAATGTGGAATATAACATGGGTGCAAAAATTGAAAAAAGGGCCTCAGTCATGAAGGGGTTAATGTACATGATAAAACACAAAGTTCAACACAAAATATACCTCAGTGGTTGACCTGAAACCGGGATACAACAAAGACTTAAACTAATGCAAATAAAGCATTGGGACCAGATAACCTGCACCCCAAGGTACTTAAAGGAGAACTATGGGGTCAGTGTTTTTCCCCATAGTTTTTAATTTCAATCCCGAAGAATATAAGGCGATACAATCTTTGAGCAAAAACCATAATCTGCTGATCAAACAAGCAGATAAAGGGGGTGGTCTAGTAGTTCTAGATCTGAAAGACTACATAACCGAGGCATATAGATTGCTCTCTGATACCACCACTTATGCCAAGCTTAAAGGAGATCCGACTCCCGAATTTAAGGGTGAATTCACCAAGTTGCTAAAGGAAGCATTAGACTCAGGGGTTTTATCCAAGCCATCCATGTGTTCTCTATTTTTATCACATTCCTAAAATCCATAAAAACCCTTCACAACCCTCGGGAAGACCTATCATAGCCGGGATGGATAGCCTTACTTACCTACATTTAGCCAGCTACATAGATTTTTTTCTTCAGCCGCTTGTGTGTGAACTACCCTCTTATGCTGGAGATTCCAGTCACATTTTGGATATTTTAGAGCATTGCACATGGAAGGATGGGTATATTTGGGCCTCCCTTGATGTGACATCTCTTTACACTTCGATAGAGCATCAATTGGGTCTCCAGGCAGTTCATTACTTCATGGCCAAATCAGGCAGCTTCAATTCTTCCCACACAAGTTTCCTTCTTAGAATTTACTCTTGCCCATAATCAGGGCTTGAAAAATTTGATAGTGTCTCACCAGTCAGTCAAAAATTTCACCAGTCAGCATGACCGGACTATAGCCTTGCAATTTATGTTAAAGTTTTCTTTTGGAGGTATATAATCACCACGGGGGGTTTTTGTTTTTTTTTTACTATATAATTTAAAAAAGTACCATAAATGTAAAAAAAAACAGTTTCCCTACGTCATGTTATAAAACATTTATTCTTACCCATATTTTTAGTAAAACATAAAAGTCAGGGTCACGTCGGGTAAATAGACACCAAACATGTCTAGCCTTAAATTGCGTGCGCCCGCAAAAATCGGAAAAAACGCCCATAGGTGACGATTAAAACGCTTTTACTGTTCATCAGTTTAGTGTTATCAGTGATTAAAGGAGAACTATGGGGTCAGGGCTTTTCCCCATAGTTCTCCTTAGGGTAACGGCAGGACACAAATTAGCGTCCTCCATCACCCTAAGCTCAGTATACCGCGAGCTGCAGCTCGCGGTATACTGAGACGCTGAAGCGGATCCCAACAATTTTACAGCGCGTCGATCAGCGCTGTAAAACGCCCAGGTATGAACCCGGCCTTATTGGCTCTAAAATTATTGCTCTCACTCAGTTTGCGGCGATATGCAACATGTTCGGCACGTAGGCGCACCTGACGCATATATGCGTGTGTATTAGGGGGGCGCGGACTTTAAAAAAATTTTTACAAAAATAAATGTTATGCTTTTATTTTTTTTATGAATCTTTCATTTTTTTATTTTTTATTTTTTTACATACAACTTTATTGCTATTACATGGGGGGCTAAGAAGCCCCCTATGGGATAGCCAATTTACATGACAGGTCCTCTTTA